>NC_057798.1:356912113-357074007 GCF_018294505.1 Triticum aestivum | reverse complement strand
TTATTGTGTTCTGGTTTCTGCCCTAGTATGGAGTTTGCACTAGTTGCCTCCCCGTCGCGGGCCTCTCACGGGCGGGGCTGGGCGAAGCGCACGTGCGCTGCGTGCATGCCGTACCACGGCCGGTACTCGCTCTCACAAGTCCATCACGACCTGGTCAATAGGCCCCTCAGGGGACCCATGGAGGCTCACGGCCTCGTGAGCCTATTCAGGACTTGTCCTCACTGAAGGTAAACTATAGCAACAAGCTCGCCCTAGGGCCTGTAGGATCATGGAGGCACATGTTCAGTATCGTTCCTAAAAGCATACGAGCTGCAATCTTCTTACGTGAGGGGCTCCTCCTCCCAAAATGCTCTTACAACCTTTGGGGCTGTGCCCGAGCTTTTTTACGCAGGATAAAAAGCGGAGAAACACATGATCAGTCAGACATATCGCTCACCGCACCCTCCTGATCGCCTCCAGAAGCATCGATGGTGCCGCTGTCGCTGTCGCTGGCATCACCATTAGGTATAGGACTCCCAAAAACCACAAAGTATAATTTTAAAAGTTATTCTGCTATTTTATTTAAAGGCTTTTTATTTAGTCCTGAAATGGTCTTTAATAGGTTAAAAATATTTTTTAATGCTTTCAAAATATTTGTGAATATTTAGGGAAACTCAGTGGATATATATTGCCCATATATAAGAGTTTCAACACATGGTAATGTTCAAAATATTGGTCAAACTCCTCAAAAACCCTTTCTGGATATTTCAAGCTTTTGAAATATTTACAAAGGAAATATTCTCTAAAAATTCCAAGAAAACTCTAGCATGTCACATATGACATGTTGGATGATCTTGCCAAGCCTCATGTCTTGGAGAACAACATAACATCACCAAATCTCCTGAAAACCATTTCTGTCCATTTTGAAGTTTGAGCAACTCTACATTGCCAAACATGTCCAAATGTTCTCAAACTTGGTGCACATGCTCCAATGGTCTAATTATGTATCTAGACCAAATGGCACAAGTTGGAGAAAATGATATATTGATCAAAGTGCCTCAAAACCCTCTTTGTCCAGAATAAAATTTGAACAACTTTACATTGTCAACTTTCTTATTTTGCTCTCAACCTTTGTGGGCATGCTCTAAACCCCAAATGATGACACGACACCAAGTGGTGCATCAAGGAGAATAATTTTGCATGTCTAGATCTTGGAAAACTCATTTATGTTGATTTCTAGGGTTTACAAAAGTTGCATTGGAAACTTAACCCAAATGGACTCAACCTTGGTGGAACCTATTATTATCCCATGCCATTTGACACTGTCAAGCCTCATGACAAGAGGAGTTCATCTTCTTTCCCAAACTAGCAACAAACACATTCTGCCATTTTACTAAAACCCCTGTTTTGACCACTTCCACTCTTCTCCATGGCCTCAACTTTTTACCACGGCCCCTCCTAGACCTCATCTACCTCCAGTAACAATGGTTGCATCTCAACTCAATGATTGAGGGGTGAAACCACCTCATTTACCCCTCTGGACAGCCCCTTTCGCTCTCTCTCTCAACCCCACTCCTCTCCTACTAGCTCCCCAGGGCATCCAATGCTCCTCCCCTCTTCTTTACTTCCCCAAGAGCTACCAGACACCATTGGCCATGCCCGCATTGCGTAGAAAATGGCCATGCCAACCATTTGGGCGCTCTGGAGCGCGCTACAGTGCGCTCCCGCACTGTAGTCGCCCCCTGCCAAGCACCTCCGGCCACCTCGGCTCTTCCCCTCATGCCAGCCGATGCTCCTCGACGTCCGCAGCACGCCACGCCTCTGTCCCCCTCCTCCTTCTCCCTGCTCTCGCCCTAGCTCGCGTGCGCGACGACCGCCCGAGTGCACCAGTAAGCGTGCTGACATGCGCGGCACCTCTGGCCCCTCCTGCTTCCTCTCTCTTCTTTCCCTCGCTCTGGACCGAACCCACAAGCACCCCAAACACACCCACGCGCGCCCCCGTGACCCACAGCAATGGCAACGACCTCTCCAGCTTAAAAGCCTCCCCAACGGGTCTCCGGTGAGCCGTGGCTCGCCTACTTAAAAGCCTCTCCAAGCCTCTCCCTCACCACCACTTGTCCTCTCCCACTCCAAATAGGCCCCCCGCACCCCAGTTCATCTCTAGAAGTGCCCGAGCTTGAGATCGAGCTCGCGCTCCGCCACCTCGGGTCACCGTCGATCTCGGGGTACAGGCTCCCTCCGCTTCTTCTATCTCTCGATCTGGAACCGCCACACCTCCCTAACCATTTCAACTCTGTTTCCCCTCTCTATTGCAGCCAGAATCGACCGGGGTGAGCACCTCCCGAAGCTGTGCCACCGGCTTCCTCGTCATCGGCGAACCCCTGCACCCCGGCGACCAACTCCACCTCCACCCAAACGGAGACTCCGACCTGAGCACGTCGGTGCCCTCAGATCCCCTCTCTGGCGCTGGTGAGCTCTCCGCCCTCTCTGGCGCAAGGTTGACAACGACGGCCATGGGGCCAGTCGGTCAGCCTCACACTCTGATGGGTGAGCCCCACCAGTCAGGTTTAAAATGCACGCGCGCACACCAGTTCGCCCCTCGGCTGAAGGCGTACCTCGCCTTTACGCCTTTGACATGGCGGCCTCGCACGGGCTGAATTCCCTCTGGGCCTGCTACGCTGTGGCCTTTCCGGCCCAGTGGCACAGTGCCACTTTTTTTTTCTTTTTTGTGAAGTTACTAAAAATTCCACAGATTTAAATATTTATCTAAATTAAATGTTTCCAACTCCTAAATTCTTCTAAAAATCACACCTATTTAATGGTGTAGCTTTCATAAATATACATCAAACTTTTGTGCACTATTCAAATTTAAATTCAAATTTGAGCATTTATATTCCCCTCTAAAAATCCATTATCCTACTCTACAACTCCAAATTCATAACTAGTAATTTTCCCCTTCTTAGATTACCCCCTAGTATTTATCAAAAATAAGTAGACATTTTTCTGAGCACTTTGGTTTTTCTGTTTTACTATTGCTTTATTTTCTCGTTATTTTCTTGCGATGATTAGATCCCATATTAGACGAAGTTGCTGAAGAAGAAGAAGGAGAAGGATTTGAAGAACTTGAAGACCAAGCCAATCAAGGCAAGCAACCCTTTGACCATGACACCTGTCTTGTTCATCGGTACCCTTTTTCCGATTGCATGATGATGAAATATGACGGTGGTAAAACTTGTTGTGAACCACCCCATGATGCATACCCCTACTCTGATCTTACCTTGTTCATGATTGCATTTTCAAGAGACTAGTTGATGCATAAAGATGCATGTGTACCATGAACTCTTCATGGTTACATTCTTTTGAAAACACCAGGTGGTGCCCCTAATGCCCTTGGTAGATGTTGAACTAAGGTCACCACTTAAGGAAGAAGTGGTGTACCTCAAGTGGTGTACCGGGAGAGCTTTTGGTGTGTGTGTAAAATGATGGATTAGATTTATGTGTGATTACCGTCCCAACCAAATATGTGCAACCACTCTACCCCTTTACGGGACGGGCATTATTGATTACTTAGGCTGATACTAGCATGGTGCCCACATTACTAGTGACGGGGGTGACTTGAGGTCTGTAGGACCTTGAGAAGAGCTGTCTAGAGGGGGGTGATTAGGCACTAAGTACCAAAGTTGAAGTTTTTAAGTTTCTTTAAAGTTTGAGTGGAGTTTAGGCACAAGTTTGACATTCACAACACATATGAAGCAAGCATGCAAAGAGTATATGAGCAGTGGAAAGTAAAGCATGCAACTTGCAAGAATGTAAAGGGAACGGTTTGGAGGATTCAAACACAATTGGAGACACGGATGTTTTTGGCGTGGTTCCGATAGGTGGTGCTATCGTACATCCACGTTGATGGAGACTTCAACCCACGAAGGGTAACGGTTGCGCGAGTCCACGAACGGCTCCACCCACGAAGGGTCCACGAAGAAGCAACCTTGTCTATCCCACCATGGCCATCGCCCACGAAGGACTTGCCTCACTAGCGGTAGATCTTCACGAAGTAGGCGATCTCCCTGCCCTTATAAACTCCTTGGTTCAACTCCACAATCTTGTCGGAGGCTCCCAAGTGACACCTAGCCAATCTAGGAGACACCACTCTCCAAGAAGTAACAAATGGTGCGTTGATGATGAACTCCTTGCTCTTGTGCTTCAAATGATAGTCTCCCCAACACTCAACTCTCTCTCATAGGGTTTGGATCTGGTGGACAGAGGATTTGAGTGGAAAGCAACTTGGGGAAGGCTAGAGATCAAGATTCATATGGTAGGAATGGAATATCTTGGCCCAACACATGAGTAGGTAGTTCTCTCTCAGAAATAGGATGCTGGAAGTGTAGGTTCAGTCTGATGGCTCTCTCCATGAATGAAGAGGAGGTGGAGGGGTATATATAGCCTCCACACAAAATCTAACCATTACACACAATCTACCAAAGTCGGCGGGACCGAATCTTTAAACTTAGTCAGAGCGATTTAGCAAATAATATGACCGTTAGGGTTTTCGGTGGGACCGGAATGCAACTCGATAGGACCGATTCGGTTAGGGTTAGGGCATAACGTAATCTCGGTGAGACCGTTTACACAAACTCGGTAGGACCAATTTTGGTAATTAGCTAACCAGAGAGTTGGTCAGGCAAACTCGGTTGGGCCGATTATCAAACTCGGTGGGACCGATTTTGATAATGAGTCAACCAGAAAGTTTGCATTGTAATCTCGGTAGTACCGATTGCTCAAACTCGGTGAGACCGATTTTTATAATGGACATACACAGAGAGATTATAATCCCATCTCGGTGAGACCGAGATCCCTATCGATGAGACCGATTTGCCCAGGGTTTGTGGCAGTGGCTAAGACATCAAAACTCGGTGGCGCCGGATAGAAAGAATCAGTGGGGCCGAGTTTGACTTTAGGTTTAGGACATAGTGGATGTGAGAAAGTGGTTGAGGGTTTTGGAGCATATCACTAAGCACTTGAAGCAAGAGGCTCATTAAGCAACACCTCATCCCTCCTTGATAGTATTGGCTTTTCCTATAGACTCAATGTGATCTTGGATCACTAAAATGTAAAATGAAGAGTCTTGAGCTTGAAGCTTGAGCCAATCCTTTGTCCTTAGCATCTTGAAGGAGTTCCCACATCCTTTAGTCCATGCCACTCAATTGTTGAACTTATCTAAAACATACTAGATAAAAGTGTTAGTCCAACAAGAGATATGTTGTCATTAATTACCAAAACCACCTAGGGAGCACTTGTGCTTTCAATCTCCCCCTTTTTGGTAATTGATGGCAACATACATCAAAGCTTTAGATAAACATATAAAGAATAGCAAGTAAAGCTTTGGAAAGACATGTAACAAGCATAGGCTCCCCCTACATGTATGCAATCATGTGAATATGAAATATAGAAGCATGTGATAGTATAATCATGATAGAGCAGGCAATTTGTTACATGTATCTTGGCTATATGCATCAGAGTAAAAAGTATTAAAGAGAATACCTTCATGCCCATGAGTCCTTCTTGCAAATAGTATGTACATCAGCAAGAATTCCTCATACACATGATTGTGATGCATATACTTACCTTGTGCTCTTGAGTTGGATTATGATGGAATGAACCTATGAAAACAAGGTTAGATAAGACAGATGCATCTACTAGCCAGAGCAAACAAAAGAAACCACAAGAATACCAAGACTGGGATGACATGTAGAGAGTGAGTACTAAGTACCACATTGGATTAGACATGTCCCCAAGAGTAAAGATATGCAATGAATTTAAATGATCTCTTTCCCTTAGATGTCTTGCTCCCCCTGAATCTAACATGGGATACTGGGAGAAGATAGGGAACAGAAAATCAGAGCTAAAAAATGAGCACAACAGATCATATGAACATGTCTCTCCCCTCAAGAAGACATGTGGACATCTCTTCTCTTGAAAACCAAGCATCTGGGATCCTTGAGAAATACTTTCTACTAGTATTCTCTCCCCCTAGAGATCTCTCTCTCTCCCTGAAGGATCTCTCTCCCCCTATGAGATGTGATCTCTCTCTAAATGATAAGCTTTGATGTGATCTCTCTCTCCCCCTTTGACATCAATTTCCAAGAAGGGCTTGATAAAGATGTAATCTCTCTCTCTCCCTCTGAAATTTGTCGTGAATGGGTTTGATCTTGAGTCACAACATAAAGCAATGATTAAAAATGTGATACTTGTAGAGGACAAGATTCATTGAGTGGAGCTGGATCAGAAGAAACACAGAATATGTGGCAAAGAGTTTTTCCTGTTATGAAATTGGTGGCACCGAGTGGTAGGATTCGTTCGTACCTAAAAGATTCGGTTGGACCGAAAATAACAGATCGGTGTAACCAAGTTCATCACAGAGAAAACACTTGTCACCTCAGCTCACTAGACTAGTAAGATCTCACAAAGATTTGCAAGGAATTAACTGAAAGATATGCAAGGAATTAGATGTAGAAAATGCAGAGAAAACAGAAAGAAATCTAGATGCAGTTTTTTTTGAAAGAAGAAACACATATGCATGAGACAAATGCAAAAACTCAGAAAAGAACATAGGAGAACTTCATCTAGAGATGGTCGGCGATAAAGTCACCTACGTTAGAGTATATTGACTTAGGAGTAAAGTGATATCACTTTATCATAGGTCATACTCATCGTTTAAGCTCAAAATGGGGTTGCCATTTTTCGTTTAAGCATCTTGATGTATTCACATCTTGTCGAGTTGCTTTGACTCATGACTCGGAGTAATGCTTCTCTAAGATGGAATAACATACCTTGGTTGGTGGTGTTGTCCATGTAGTTGAACTTGCGTGGGTTGCTCAAGGTTGATGTAGCTCATCAAGAATTTGGAGCACCAATTGGAATTTGAGTCCATCTACCTACATGAGTTAGTTCTTGCAAGGAAGAGCACTTGTATATCCAAAAATGACAATCATGAAACTAAACATAGAATTTGTCAAAGGATATGTTTGAATGGTTTCGTGCTTCCTTGTCTTCAACCACCTTTGTATAGAGACTTGGTGATGTAGAGATTGCTCAAGATGTGAGTAGGTTACAATCTCACGGTGTTTGATTCAACAAAGTACCTACATGGGTTAGTGATGAGGACATGACTACCTTGGATATGACCAAAAATATTGCATATATGCATATTTGTCAGGTGATTTCTAGTGCAAACTATTCAATAATCTATTTATGTTATCCAGAACAAAAATACTTCACACACTTTTGTGTTTTGTCTAATTGCAGGTGTATGAGACATTTGTACAATCCACATATGAAGATAAGGAAGAAAGAGATGTTTATTTGCTGTCCAAAAAGTTCTCTCACGTCACTTTTGGCCCAAGAGAAGATAGAGTCCAAGTCTCTCACGTTCTGGATTCAGATTTGGACTGCACAGACACACCTGACTCAAAACGCACACAAGTTTTTCATACGGACTACGAATTGGGTGATTCTTTTTTTGTTGGAAACTAGATTTCGTGCACTTTCCAACCCAATTGGAATCACCTTCAAATTCGTCCGGAGCGTTGAGTTGTGGACGAAACAATCTGATGCTGCAGCAGAATCCGAGTCAAACTACAAGTCCAAAGGTGTTACATCACCTCCACTTGGGCCCATTGGCCTTGTACGACCTAGATTTAGTTTTGGGCTGCCTTGGGACGTCCTCCCACCTCCTTGGCCGCCACCCCTTGCTCCTATATAAGTAGATCCATCTAGTAGCGTTTCCTTGGGATTTGTTTAGTTAAAAGTTAGCCATTGCAACTTCGTGTACTTCGTTTGTGTCCCACGACCAGACCAAGACCGCTTCCGGATCCCCACCATTATCTATACTTCACATATATTCGCAATATTCAGATTGCTTTATCATATTCTTGCTCGTTCTTCGATTGCTTGCAAGAATAGACCTTCGTGGTCAGGTTGATCGTGCTCCAGCGTGGTCAATAACCTCTCGGAGTTGGTTTAGCGATTGCTAAGGCGCAACGTCGTGCACGTTTGTAGTCGGATCATCAAAGTCGTCTCCACCAAATCGATAGTTATCATAACATCGAAAGATCGGGACACCTCCGCCTCTATCAAGTGGTATCAGTTTTCAGGTTGCTCGGTGAGAATTTCCAGTTTTCCTAGATTAGATTTATTTTCTTACCTATTGTCCAAGAAAAAGCCACAAAAAAGAGTTAGATCTATTCATCCTTGGTCCAAGCCAGTTTGAGCCTTTGCAATTTTCTTTTCATTGCTTGCATAGTTGAATTATCGGTTGCATCGTCGTGTCGAGTTGCTGGTCTTAGTGTCTAGTTCGTTTAGAGTTTCGAGTTCTGTTCACATTAGTCACGCCACTGCTGCATCATTATCTCTTCCGCTGTCCACCACCCATCCATCAATTTCCACCACGTGCTACCCACCATTCATTGTCATAATAATAGTTGAGATCGTTCACATCTTCACTTGATCCAATCTGCATCTTATCTAGTTTGTTTTGGAAAGAGGGAGAAAAAAAGAGAGAAAAAAACGAGAAAAAAAAAGAGAAATAAGGAAAAAAGAGAGAGAGAAGAAAAAGAAAAAAAAAGCGTGAGAAAAAAAAAGAGAGAAGAAAAAAAAATTGGATCTATCTAGAATCAATCTCGTACCTGAATTCGGATTGGAATCTGTTTTGTGCACTGTTCAGTAAAACAGGTGTATCTTCCTCATACGAAGTCCGTTTTGGCTCCGTGAGTACTCAAATTGAAGCTAGCGGCGAGCCGCATCTAAATAGTTGCAGAAGTTAGTTCAATATTTGACACCTCAAAATCGGCTTCTAAATAGGTCTTTTTGCCCTCCGAAGTTCATGAACACAGCTTGTTCCAATTTTTCAGGCCAGTTTTAGAATTCTTTGACTCCTCATATCAACTCGGAATTGAGTGATTCTTTTTGCATTGGAAAGCTTGAGTTAATAGCATTCTTTGAAAGAATTTATCAGAAAATTGTCTTAAACTTTTCAAGAGGAAAGTTGGAGAGAGAGTTGTTGTATATCCTGCTTGGCAGTTGTTTTTCATCATTATCTTCATTGCCGTTGTGATATTCACTTATATCTTGCTGTCAAGAGCTACTTAGTATCCTTCATTGATGCTAGTTGTGCTACGCCGTGACCTCATTAGTGTTCTAGGCTCGCGTCTCTAGTACGGTCTAGCCTAGGACCAGCACAGTACCGTCGTTGAGCATTTATTCAACATTGCATCTTTGAATTGATTATTGCTAATCTTTTGTTACCATATATAGCCAACCCAACTCCACATATTTCTACACCGTGTATACGTACGCTCCCCTGGCAATCGCTTTACTCAATATTCGGAGTTACTTGACACCGCTGGTTGCCGATCACCGCCTGCTGCATGGTAAGAACTTGTAAGACATTGATATTTGCTTTACTGTGAGCGTTTTATCACCACATCCTAGTAGTTATAGGAACATTATTTTTAGGTTTTGTTTCTTGTTCTACTAATCATGACAGGATTCAAAGTCAATTCATGGGCTTTGTCGATCGCGGGGGACGTGCCACCACCTTTGCAAATACCACAACCGTCACGAGAGGTGCACAAACATCCAAGTGCACATGATCAGGTTAATGTATCTATACCACCATTTAATGGCCGTTTTAAACCTGCTTTATATATTGAATGGGAGTTCGACATAAAAAATATATTTGCTTCCCATAATTTCGATGAACATAAAAAGGTTAAGGTTGTGGTTGGTTCTTTCACTGGTTATGCTTTGGTTTGGTGGAGTGAATA
Source organism: Triticum aestivum (assembly GCF_018294505.1). Classification (NCBI taxonomy): domain Eukaryota; kingdom Viridiplantae; phylum Streptophyta; class Magnoliopsida; order Poales; family Poaceae; genus Triticum; species Triticum aestivum. Next base: position 357,064,207 of record NC_057798.1, on the reverse strand, counting down.
TTGTCGGTTACACCCTGATTATATACCTACTACTTGGGATGATTTGAAACTTGCCATGCGACATACTTTCGTCCCTGCTTATTATACTCGTGACATGATTAAGAAGTTGCAACACTTAAAACAAGGTAGTGAAACTGTAACAAAATATTATGATGATTTACAAACTACCTTGTTGCATTCCTCTTTAGAAGAAAGTGAAGATGATTTTATGGATAGATTTTGGGGAGGATTAAACCGTGATATTCAAGAGATACTAATTCATGAAGAGTGTTATCCTATGGACCATTTGTTTCATCTTGCTTGCAAAGCTGAACAGGAAATAAAACGACGTGTTGACCACGAGGAGAACAAGCGCACGGTGCACATTCCAAGAGTTGATATGATTGTTCCTTCAACTACTAGGCATACTATGACAACCACATCCATTGTTGTCAGGACTACATCACCTCCACCATGTGACACATCGCCCCTGAGAGTGGCTACATCATCTGAGTTGATCATAAGAGGTAATGACAAAGGTACTGATCTTCCATCTCTACATGAGAATGATGAATGCCTTGTCAATTTGAATGCACCATCTGATGAGCTACCCACTACTTTGATCACACCACCTATTTTAGAGGACTATGTTGATAATTTGACTTTGCCATGTGATCAAACAACTGAAATACCAACAATTTTGAGTGCACCCATTGAATTAACTATTGATGCAAAAGAACCAATGTTTAATCATTTTGATATGACCTCTAATCTTGGTGATGATTCTGTGTCGAATGACTTATTGCATGTTTGCTTATTTAAGCATGTTGTAGCATGTAAATTTGATGCAAGTAAGGTTTATTCACCAATGTTGGGATGGTTTAATGATGAACATTGTCAATCTTTTGAAATGAATAAGAGCTTCACTTATATGTGCAAACTGAGTTGCAATATTTTCATGCCTTCTACTTCTTGTGCTAATTTTTTGGCTTTAGATTTTATGAGCTATGCAAGTTACTCATCTATTCATGTGTCATATATGCAAAAATCAAGGGAAGTAAAAATGGATGACATATACATATACAACATGTACACCTTGTCTCTTTTGTTAGCCACATTTCAGATTAAGCAACGCCGAGGACGGCTTTATTTTCAAGAAGGGGAGGATGATGAGGACATGACTACCTTGGATATGACCAAAAATATTGCATATATGCATATTTGTCAGGTGATTTCTAGTGCAAACTATTGAATAATCTATTTATGTTATCCAGAACAAAAATACTTCACACACTTTTGTGTTTTGTCTAATTGCAGGTGTATGAGACATTTGTACAATCCACATATGAAGATAAGGAAGAAAGAGATGTTTATTTGCTGTCCAAAAAGTTCTCTCACGTCACTTTTGGCCCAAGAGAAGATAGAGTCCAAGTCTCTCACGTTCTGGATTCAGATTCGGACTGCACAGACACACCTGACTCAAAACGCACACAAGTTTTTCATACGGACTCCGAATTGGGTGATTCTTTTTTTGTTGGAAACTAGATTTCGTGCACTTTCCAACCCAATTGGAATCACCTTCAAATTCGTCCGGAGCGTTGAGTTGTGGACGAAACAATCTGATGCTACAGCAGAATCCGAGTCAAACTACAAGTCCAAAGGTGTTACATCACCTCCACTTGGGCCCATTGGCCTTGTACGACCTAGATTTAGTTTTGGGCTGCCTTGGGACGTCCTCCCACCTCCTTGGCCGCCACCCCTTGCTCCTATATAAGTAGATCCATCTAGTAGCGTTTCCTTGGGATTTGTTTAGTTAAAAGTTAGCCATTGCAACTTCGTGTACTTCGTTTGTGTCCCACAACCAGACCAAGACCGCTTCCGGATCCCCATCATTATCTATACTTCATATATATTCGCAATATTCAGATTGCTTTATCATATTCTTGCTCGTTCTTCGATTGCTTGCAGGAATAGACCTTCGTGGTCAGGTTGATCGTGCTCCAGCGTGGTCAATAACCTCTCGGAGTTGGTTTAGCGATTGCTAAGGCGCAACGTCGTGCACGTTTGTAGTCGGATCGTCAAAGTCGTCTCCACCAAATCGATAGTTATCATCTCATCGAAAGATCGGGACACCTCCGCCTCTATCAGTTAGATAACATGCAAGATACAAATATATCCAAGACATAAGTTTTTCATCATAAGAGAAATATCAAGGATTAGTCATAAGCTCATCTCTTGTATGTATCCAATGGAGTTTCTACTCCAAGTTTGAAGCATCAATGATGTTCAATTCTCCTCTTAACCTGCAAAACACTTTCTCATCAAGAGGTTTAGTGAATATATCCGCTAATTGCTTTTCGGTGCGAACATGCTTAAGATCAATGTCACCCTTAGCAACATAATCTTGAATGAAATGATGACGAACTTCAATATGCTTAGTTCGAGAATATCGCACAGGATTATGACCAATTTTGATAGCACTTTCATTATCACAAAGCAATGGAACATGTCTCACATATATCCCATAATCTTTAAGAGTTTTGGTCATCCAATGTAATTGAGCACAACATGAACCAGCGGCAATATATTCAGCTTTGGCGGTGGATAAGGATACCGAGTTTTGTTTCTTGGAGGACCAAGACACAAGAGATCTACCAAGAAATTGACAAGTACCCGAAGTGGAATTTCTATCAACCTTGTCTCCGGCATAGTCCGAGTCAGAATAGCCAACAAGATCGAAAGAGGCCCTCTTAGGATACCAAATGCCAAAATTTGGTGTATAGATTAAGTATCTCACTATCCTTTTCACAGCCTTAAGATGACATTCTTTAGGAGCATCTTGATATTGTGCACACATGAACACACTTAGCATAATATCGGGATGTGAAGCACATAAATATAACAATGAACCAATCATAGAGCGATAAAACTTTTGATCAACCGGTTCACCATCTTTGGTTAAGTCAAGATGTCCACTAGTAGGCATGGGTGTAGTCATACCTTTGCATTCTTGCATATTGAACTTCTTGAATAAGTCCTTGGTGTACTTTCTTTGAGAGACAAAAGTACCTTCCTTAGTTTGCTTGATTTGAAACCCAAGAAAGAATTTGAGTTCACTCATCATAGACATCTCAAACTTCTCTGACATTAGCTTCCCAAACTTTTCACTAAAATGAGGGTTAGTTGAACCAAATATAATATCATCAACATAAATTTGGCAAACGAAGAGTTCACCATTAACCCTTTTAGTAAAAAGAGTAGAATCAATTTTCCCAATTTCAAAGCCTTTTTCAATAAGGAACTTGGTCAAGCCTTTATACCATGCTCTAGGAGCTTGTTTAAGTCCATAAAGAGCTTTGTGAAGTTTGTAAACATGATTGGGTTTCTTAGGATTGACAAAGCTGGGAGGTTGTTTAACATAAACTTCCTCCTCTATTTAACCATTTACAAAAGCACTTTTAATGTCCATTTGCTACAAGGTGTTATCATGGTGATTAGCATAGGCAAGTAAGATGCGAATGGACTCAAGTCTAGCAACGGGGGCGTAAGTCTCACCATAGTCCATACCTTCGACTTGTGTGTAGCCTTGGGCGACAAGACGTGCTTTGTTGTGAACTACTTGTCCATCTTCATCTTGCTTGTTGCGAAACACCCATTTGGTACCGATGATGTTGTGGTTGTTGTGGGGCTTCTCAACCAATGTCCAAACTTGGTTCCTCTCAAAGTTGTGTAGCTCTTCATGCATAGCATTTATCCAATCCGGATCTTACAATGCTTCTTCGACCTTCATAGGTTCAATGCTAGAGGTGAAAGAATAGTTTTCACAAAAGTTAGCTAAACGAGTTTTAGAGCGAGTGATTCTCCCGGTTTGAATATCATTGTAGATTTGCTCTACGGGATGGTCTTTAGCAATTCTTGCTCGAACTCATGAAAGCTTTTGCTTGGATCTTCGTTGAAAATCTTCTTCATCTTGTTCTTCTTCTTGGCCTTCTTCATTGTTGGCGTTGTCCTTCTCTTGTCGTGGTGGAGAAGGAGGTTGTTGACGTTCATCTTGATGCACTTCCTCGTTTTCTTCATCTTGGTGTATCCCACTTGTGGATGCTTCCGTATCAACTCTTGGTTCACCTTGTCGTGAAGTAGAAGCTTCCACTTGGACAGACGAGGTACTCTCCTTCACCTCCGTTGGACGGACCTTTCCAATAGACAAGTCTTGGATTGCTTCTGAAGGATCTTTGTCTCCTACATCAATTGACAATTGCTCTACTTGCGAGCCGTTAGATTCATCAAACTTCACACCTACCGTCTCTTCAACCTTTCGGGTGAAATTGTTGTAGACATGGTAAGTGTGAGAGTTTGAGCCATAACCTAGTAGAAAACCTTCATGAGACTTAGGAGCAAATTTAGAACGACGGTGCTTATGAAGAATGTAGCACTTTGAGCCGAATACTCGAAAGTATCCAACTTGGGGTTTGTTACCGGTGATTAGCTCGTATGCCATCTTGCCAAGTAGCTTGTGAAGATACAAGCGATTTCTTGCATGACAAGCTGTCTCAACCGCTTCTACCCAAAAGTGCTTCGGCGTCTTGTACTCATCAAGCATCGTTCTCGCCATTTTGATGAGCGTACGGTTCTTCCTCTCAACAACTCCATTTTGTTGAGGTGTGTACGTAGCCGAGAACTCGTGTGAAATCCCTTCTTCGTCAAGAAAGGTGTCCACATTTGTGTTCTTCAACTCTGTTCCGTTGTCGCTGCGAACCTTCTTGATCTCCACTTCAAATTGGTTTTGGGCCTTCCTAGCGAAGTTTTTGAAGATCTTCTGAACCTGCGATTTATCATCAAGAAAGAACACCCACGTAAATCTTGAAAAATCATCAACTATAACTAGACCAAAAGAATTTCCACCGAGACTCTTGTAAGAGTTGGGACCAAAGAGATCCATGTGAAGTAGCTCGAGTGACCACTTCATGGTCATGATGTTCTTCACGGGATGCCTTCCTCCAACCTGTTTACCTGCTTGACAAGCACTGCAAAGTCTATCCTTATCAAATATGACATCATTAACTCCAAGGATATGATTCCCCTTAATAATCTTGTCAAGGTTTCGCATACCAACATGACCGAATCATCTATGCCATAACCAGCCTTTTGAGGATTTAGCAATGAAGCAAGTTTTAGGTTGAGCCTTCTTAGTGAAATCAACAATGTAAATATCACCTCTACGTATGCTGGTAAAGACCATTTTATGATTGTCTCGACGAAACACTTGGCAATCAACTTCAGTAAATAGGACATTGAAACCGAAATCAGCAAGTCTAGATACTGAAAGAAAGTTGTATCCAAGAGATTCAACGAGCACGACATTTTGTATGGAGCTATCATGTGAGATGGCCACCTTACCGAGGCCAACCACCTTACCCTTTGAGTTGTCACCGAAAGTGACATACTTTCGAGGACTATCATTATCAGCAAGCTCATGAAACATGTCTTTATCTCCGGTCATGTGATCGGTACATCCACTATCAAGAACCCATTCCTTTCCTCCTGACATATATCCCTGAAGATTTGCCATAAGACCAAAATGTCTCATTGCATCATCAAGATCGAAGTCACTATCATCATCCTCATCATAGTATCCATGTTCAACATTGTCATGTGGTGGATCAAATCCTAGAGAGGGTGATTCTTTAGAGTGATTTTGACAATGATCTTGTCTATGAATTTTTATAGCTTCGGAAATAATATCACTAATAATACCAACATTTCCTTTGGCAGCATAAGGTTTGTAAGCTCAAATAGACGATCACGAAACATAGGATCACTAGTATTCATCTTACTGAAGGCAATAGACTTATGGAGAATTTCATCTAGATTTTTCAAAGAATAATCTGGAAATCGTTCCTCAAGAAATTTCCATATAGTGTAGGCACACTCAAGAGTAGGCAGTTTTATAATCAAGTTTCTAGGAAAGCCTCTAGTGATCAGATTAACAGTTCTAACATTCCTAATCATGTCAATAGACTCATCAAGGGTAGGATGCATAGGATCAACACAAGGTGCACAAGGACTAGCAATGTACTTCTTCAAATGATATTGATTGACAATTACAAGCATCTCATTTTTCCACTCATGAAAATACTCACCATCAAGAATAGGCACTCTATGTCTAAGACTCCCCAAAGTAGACTCATCCATATTCCTCCAATGGTGATTAAACCAAGGCAATGGAGACCAATGCTCTGATACCACTTGTAGGACCTTGAGAAGAGGTGTCTAGAGGGGGGGGGGTGATTAGACACTAAGTACCGAAGTTGCAGTTTTTAAGTTTCTTTAAAGTTTGAGTGGAGTTTAGGCACAAGTTTAACATTCACAACACATATCAAGCAAGCATGCAAAGAGTATATGAGCAGCGGAAAGTAAAGCATGCAACTTGGAAGAATGTAAAGGGAAGGGTTTGGAGGATTCAAACGCAATTGGAGACACAGATGTTTTTGGCGTGGTTCCGATAGGTGGTGCTATCATACATCCACGTTGATGGAGACTTCAACCCACGAAGGGTAACGGTTGCGCGAGTCCAAGGAGGGCTCCACCCACGAAGGGTCCATGAAGAAGCAACCTTGTCTATCCCACCATGGGCGTCGCCCACGAAGGACTTGCCTCACTAGCGGTAGATCTTCACGAAGTAGGCGATCTCCTTGCCCTTACAAACTCCATGGTTCAACTCCACAATCTTGTCGGAGGCTCCCAAGTGACACCTAGCCAATCTAGGAGACACCACTCTCCAAGAAGTACCAAATGGTGCGTTGATGATGAACTCCTTGCTCGTGTGCTTCAAATGATAGTCTCCCCAACACTCAACTCTCTCTCATAGGATTTGGATCTAGTGGAAAGAGGATTTGAGTGGAAAGCAACTTGGGTAAGGCTAGAGATCAAGATTCATATGGTGGGAGTGGAATATCTTGGCCTCAACACATGAGTAGGTAGTTCTCTCTCGGAAATAGGATGCTGGAAGTGTAGGTTCAGTCTGATGGCTCTCTCCATGAATGAAGAGGGGGTGTAGGGGTATATATATCCTCCACACAAAATCTAACCGTTACACACAATCTACCAAACTTGGTGGGACCAAATCGTTAAACTCGGTCAGACCGATTTAGCAAATAATGTGACCGTTAGGGTTTTCGGTGGGACCGGAATGCAACTCGGTAGGACCGATTCGGTTAGGGTTAGGGCATAACGTAATCTCGATGAGACCGATTACACAAACTCGGTAGGACCGATTTTGATAATTAGCTAACCAGAGAGTTGGTCAGGCAAACTCGGTGGACCGATTATCAAACTCGGTGGGACCGATTTTGATAATGAGTCAACCAGAAAGTTTGCATTGTAATCTCGATAGTACCGATTGCTCAAACTCGGTGAGACTGATTTTGATAATGGACATACACAGAGAGATTATAATCCCATCTCGGTGAGACTGAGATCCCTATCGGTGAGACCGATTTGCCTAGGGTTTGTGGCAGTGGCTAAGACATCAAAACTCGGTGGCGCCAGATAGAAAGAATCAGTGGGGCCAAGTTTGACTTTAGGTTTAGGACATATGTGGATGTGAGTAAGTGGTTGAGGGTTTTGGAGCATATCACTAAGCACTTGAAGCAAGAGGCTCATTAAGCAACACCTCATCCCTCCTTGATAGTATTGGCTTTTCCTATAGACTCAATGTGATCTTGGATCACTAAAATGTAAAATGAAGAGTCTTGAGCTTGAAGCTTGAGCCAATCCTTTGCCCTTAGCATCTTGAAGGAGTTCCCACATCCTTTAGTCCATGCCACTCCATTGTTTAACTTATCTAAAACATACTAGATAAAAGTGTTAGTCCAACAAGAGATATGTTATCATTAATTACCAAAACCACCTAGGGAGCACTTGTGCTTTCAAGGTCACTCTCGGGATGGGGTCATGCTTGGATAGGCGGCCATGACTGTTTTTACAGGGCACCGGACACACCGTTGGTCCCTTCGTGTATGTGTAATAATGTGAAAAGGGCAGAGTCCCATGATCTTTTGCTTATACACGAGGGCCATGTATCAACGAGTGGACCCTATGTTAGAGTCGTCTAGGGAAAGGTAATGATCGGCTGCTTCCCTTGAGTACTTGAGGTACTGTGGGATCGTGGATGACACGAAAGCTTCCCGGATCTTGTGGGTAAAGTGCGCAACCTCTCCAGAGTGTCAAACTATTCGAATATCCGTGTCCACGGTCATGGACAGTTGGGAGGTGCTATTAAACTATGTCCAAAAATTTTACAATCTCTGTGAATGTGTGTGTGGAAAGGAACTGTTAGTGTCAAGGTGGTGACTTGATATGTTGAAAGGCATGGCATTGATTCAAATTCTATTTATGTTGGTATCCATAACGTGTTCTCAAGGTTACCCATGTGCATTGATGCATAACTCACATGTTGATAGGACATCTCAACTAGCTTGCGAGTACATTCAAAGTACTCATTGGCTTGCCACTGGTTATTTAATTGGGCAGGCATGGAAGAACAGGAGTTTGAAGAAGAGTCCTTTGGAGACAAACATTCGTACTAGGATGTTTCCAAGTCAGAATGCCTGTAGGGTTAAGGCAGATGGCATGGGTTCTACTTATCGACGAAGATTTCCGCTGCTTAAGTTTATTCGATATTCAGCCCTTGGGGCTTTATCTATGTAAGACTTGACCATAATGGTCATAATTTGTGTAAGACGGTATGCATGGATGTAAGACTCTTGTTATTCAGCTTTTGTGTGTTTAGTGAGCATTGATCTCTGGGATCACTGTACACGTGCATTCGGTGATCACGACTTATGAGTTGGGGTCCCCATAGAGCTGGTATCAGAGCCATCCTGACTGTAGGAAGCCTTAGTTAGCATGGACGTTAGTTAGAGTGAGACTATCTATGAAATTACTTATATACCTATGTTTTCTGAAAATATCCCAAACATAGGTCACATTTCCTCTATTGACCCTTCCCCTTCCACTTTTGTAGATGGCCGTCGTACCCGAGGACTTCCTGACCACCAGATTTCCCATGCTTCTTGAGGATAGCCTCAGGAAGTGCCAGTTCACTCGAGCCCCCACCTTCTCCTACCACGAGCACTGGATCAACATCAGTAAGAAGGAGTATCATGTGGAGGTAGTCGTGAGGGCTTCTCGCCGGTGAGATTGCTGCTCTCAAGGCGTTGACTCGCCTTCGAGATCTTCTGCCAGATATGGCAAGTGAGCCAGCCACTCGTTACCTGCCTTATCGTAAGGAGGGTGATGACGAGAGGAGTGCACCAGCTCCACCCATAGACGAAGGACTTTCCCTCCGTTTCCAGACCTACTTCAGCTTGTGTGCCGATAGCCTGGCACAACACTTGGCCTCGGAGTCGATGGAGCTTCGGAAGGAACTCCACGAGACCAAGGAACTCCTCCGCCTAGCTCAGACGAAGGCGGACAGGATCAATAAGGATGGTGCACCCCCTGGACAGCCCGTTGTTGCCTATCGGGGCGGGCGCCCCCCACAGATCACGAATGCCAAGGGGTCATCTCAGCCACGCCGTATGACGGCGAAGGACTACCATAACCTCTTCACGGTGCCCTCGGCGAAGCAGCGCCGTGTTCAGCTCCTCCACTCCCCCACTCCCTCAAGTGACGAAGAGACTAAGACAGATGAAGATGAGTAGGAATACCCAGAGGAGCCGGAATACCCGACCGAGCATTCCACCACTTAGACACCGTTCAGGACTAGGACAGGCCAGTCTGTAACCCTTAAGGTAGGATAAGTCGTGTACCCCTTATGCGAAATCGGGTCCATGTAATGGTTCAAATGAAACCATGTTGTGTTGTGTTTGCTTTCGACTTGTTTTGATGGAAGTTGTACTTTCCCTTTCGGGAAATTGTAAACAACTACATCACCTATTTGGTTTTAATGTATGAGTTTGGCCCTTCCGGCCTTGGCTTAACTTAAAATTGTATCACACCCACCCCTTACTAGGCATCCCATCTATATTGCTTTCCCTCATTTTTCCCAATCATGAGACCTTGACCGCTCCAACAGGATGCCTGTTGTAACACGTACTGGTACCTCTACCCAGCAGCAAGAAGCCAGAGGTTCTGCTAAAGCAGGAGCCAACCAGGACCAAGCCCGAGGATAGACTCCACCACCGCCACCACCTCCAAACATGGACATGGCTCAGCTTCTCCAAGCCTTCCGGGAGGAACTCCAAGCCAACACTGCTGCCCTACAGATGATTGCTCAAGTTGTGAACCGCCAGCCGGCGGGGAACGGTAATGGGCATTCCACGTTGGCATAGTTCAAGAAGCATGCACCACCCACCTTCATCGAGACTGCTGAACCCCTTGATGCAGACGACTGGGTCCGCACCATTGAGGACCTATTGGAACTAGTCGGCTGCACTGAAGACCGTGAAAGGGTGGCATATGCTGCCCACTGTCTTGGGGGAACTGCCAGAGCATGGTGGGATGGATTCAAGGTCATGCATGCGGGGCAAAACATCACTTGGAATGACTTCAAGGCAGAATTCCGCAGGGCCCACATTCCTTCTGGGATTATGGCCATTACGAAGCGCGAGTTCCGGGCCCTGAAGCAAGGGTGTAGCACTGTCAAGGAGTACATCCAGAAGTTCAGTGTTTTGTCAAGGTATGCTCATGAAGATGTCAGCACTGATGCTTCCAAAGAGAGTGCTTCATGGAAGGCCTCAATCAGACCCTACAGTACTCGCTTGTTGTGTGTGACTGCCCAACCTTTCCTAACCTGGTGAACAAGGCACTCATGCTTGAGGACAAGGGACGTGCTTTGGATGATACTTGTAAGCGCAAGATAATCAACAAGGGTAACTCCAGCAACCAGAAGCCTCGCCCATGGCAGCCAGCCCCGGTCAAGCCAACCTATGAGCAGCCAAGAGCCCCTGCGCCTCGCACCAACTATCAGCCTCAGCAGTATGCCAACCCCAGGACAGCTTTCAACAACCCCAATAATAGTGGAGGCAACTAGATCAACAACCCAAACCAAGTCACTTGCTTTGGATGTGGTCAGGCAGGACACTACTCCAAGTATTGCCTCAACAAGAAGCCCGATGCCCCGTGCCCCAATGCGCAGAACCCATGGCAAGGCCGCAGAATGCCACCAAGGACCAAAGCTCCCCGCAACCCGCCCAACAATGGCAAGGGTCGGGTGAACCATGTCACTGCAGAAGAAGCCCAGGAAGACCCGGACGTCGTGTTGGGTATGTTCCTTGTCAACTCAGCACCTGCAACTGTTTTGTTTGATTCTGGAGCCACGCATTCATTTTTCACCCAAAAGTTTCCATTAAAGAGTGGCATGACTCCTACACCCCTGAATAACCCCATGGTGGTACAGACCCCTGGAGCAGAGATGAGAGCCAAGATAGGCTGTAAGGGAGTCGGTATAGTCATTAACGAGGTAGATTTCTCAGCAGACCTTATTTTCTTGAGACCGCAAGGCTTGGATGTGATCTTAGGAATGAATTGGCTGATCAAGCACCAAGGCTTGTTAGATTGTGCCAACCGGATTGTCACTGTGACCAATGAGCAAGGAGTCAAAGTTAGATTTGCCTCCAACCCCTCCTCTGCTCTAGCCACCCAAGTCAACTGTCTGACTGAAGTTGGATTGGAGCAAGTGCCGGTAGTATGCGAATACCCCGATGTCTTTCCTGATGAGCTACCGGGAATGCCTCCTGACTGAGACATTGAGTTTATTATCAAGCTCATGCCCGGAGTAGGACCCATCTATAAGAAGCCTTATAGAATGGGATCGGAAGAGTTAGCAGAGTTGAAAAAGCAACTGGAAGAGCAGTTGAGGAAGGGATTTATCCGCCCTAGTGCCTCCCCGTGGGGATCACCTATTATGTTCGTGGCAAGGAAGGACGGTACTATCCGCTTATGCATTGACTATCGTTCCCTCAATGAAGTTACAATCAAGAACAAGTATCCACTTCCCAAGATTGAAGATATGTTCGATCAACTCAATGCGGCCAAGGTGTTCTCCAAGATCGACCTCAGATCTGGGTACTACCAGCTGAAAATCAGACCCCAAGATATTCCAAAGACGACATTTGTAACCAGATACGGATGGTATGAGTGCACGGTCATGTCCTTTGGATTGACCAATGCCCCGGCTTACTTCATGTATCTCATGAATAAGGTCTTCATGGAATATTTGGACAAGTTTGTTGTCGTCTTCATTGATGACATTCTTGTCTTATCAAAGACGGAAGAAGAGCACGAGCAACACTTGAGGATGGTCCTAGACAAGCTTCGAGAGCACCAACTGTACGCCAAATTCAGCAAGTGCGAATTTTGGCTGCACGAGGTTGGATTCTTGGGTCATAAATTGTCTGCCGAAGGATTGTCAGTGGATCCCACCAAGATCCAAGCGGTGACTGAATGGCAAACCCCGAGCAGTGTGAAGGAAGTCAGAAGCTTCCTCGGACTCGCGGGATATTACCGCAAGTTCGTTGAAGGATTGTCGAGCATTGCCCGAACCATGACCCAACTCTTGAAGAAGGATAAAAAGTTTGAATGGACGCCAAAGTGCGAAGAAAGCTTCCAGGAACTGAAGAAGAGATTGACCTCTGCCCCAGTTCTGGCCACACCAGATATACACAAGGAATTTGTGATATATTGTGATGCGTCGAGAGCCTTGCTTGGAGGTGTTCTTATGCAAGAAGGCAGAGCCGTTGCATATCTATCCAGACAGCTACGTCCTCATGAAGGGAACTATGCTACTCATGATCTTGAGTTAGCAGCAGTGGTTCATGCCCTGAAGACATGGCGACATTACCTCCTAGGGAAGCGGTGTGAGATATACACTGACCACAAGAGTCTGAAGTATATCTTCACTCGGAAAGAATTAAACATGAGGCAGAGAAGATGGCAAGAGTTGATTAAGGATTATGACCTCAGTGTTCAATACCACCCTGGGAAGGCTAATGTGGTAGCAGATGCCTTAAGCAGAACGGCTTGTTCCTTGAATGCTATGATTAGGAAAAGGCTACCCGCCTTGTATGAAGAACTAGAAAGCTTCGGGTTGGAACTGGTTGTACCAGGATTCTTGGCCAACCTCGAAGTCAGGCCTACCTTGATGGATGATATTAAGGAAACACAGAAAGGACACGTAAGCATCGAAGGCATCAAGAAGAAGAATAAGCAACGCAAGGCCCCAGGATTTTCATAAGATGAGCAAGGGATTGTGTGGGTTGGGAATCACATTTGCGTACCCAGCAAGGTTGAGCTCAAGAATTTGATCTTGCAAGAAGCTCATGAAACCCCGTATTCCATCCACCCCGGAGGAACCAAGATGTATGAGGACCTGAAGGAGAGATTCTAGTGGCATGGCATGAAGAGAGAGATAGCCACTTCCGTCGCTAAGTGTGACGTATGCCAGAGAGTCAAAGCTGAACATCAGCAACCCGCTGGATTGTTACAACCTCTCAAGGTGTCTGAATGGAAGTGGGACAAAGTCGGGATGGACTTCATCACTGGATTACCCAGGTCAAGCAAGGGACATGACTCCATATGGGTCATTGTTGACCATTTGACCAAGGTGGCCCACTTCATTCCTGTCAAGACGACCTAATAGGGGAACCAGTTAGCCAGTCTCTACATCAACCGAATCGTAAGCCTCCATGGTGTTACCAAGGAGATTGTGTCAGATAGAGGAACCCAATTTACCTCAAGGTTCTGGAAGAAGTTCCAACAGACCATGGGGACCAAGTTGTCCTTCAGCACTACTTTCCATCCACAGACTGGATGTCAGACGGAACGAGTGAGGGAGTCTTGGATTAGGGGGTATCCGGACAACCAGACTGTGTACAACATCCGGACTATTGAAGCATGGAGATACAAGACTCAAGACTTCGGCCCGTGTCCGGATGGGACTCTCCTTTGCGTGGAAGGCAAGCTTGGCGATCCGGATATTGTATTTCCTTTATTGTAACCGACTCCATGTAAACCCTAGCCCTCTCCGGTGTCTATATAAACCGGAGAGGTTGGTCCTTAGAAGACCGATCACAATTACAATCATACCATCATAGGCTAGCTCTTAGGGTTTAGCCTCTACGATCTCGTGGTAGATCTACTCTTGTACTACCCATATCATCAATATTAATCAAGCAGGAAGTAGGGTTTTACCTCCATCGAGAGGGCCCGAACCTGGGTAAACATCTATGTCCCTTGCCTCCTGTTACCATCAGCCTTGACGCACAGATCGGGACCCCCTACCCGAGATCCGCCGGTTTTGACACCGACATTGGTGCTTTCATTGAGAGTTCCTCTGTGTTGTCGCTGTCAGGCTCAATGGCTCCTTCAATCATCATCAATGATGCTGTCCAGGGCGAGACTTTCCTCCCCGGACAGAAATTCGTATTCGGCGGCTTCACACTGTAGGCCAATTCGCCTGGCCACCTGGAACAGATCGATAGCTATGCCCCCGGCCACCAGGTCAGGTTCAGAAACTTGAACTACACAACGGATATTCGCGGGGTCTTGATCTTCGACGGATTTGGACCAGTGTTAGGAGCGCCGAACAGCCACGATGAGCACAGCTTAGACCTGCTGTCAGACGATGCTCGGGATATCACCTCGGCAGAAGCCTCGGATCTAAATCCGGGGCAGGTTGCGTTGCCTGAGGACGGAGGGCTGGACCCCGCCCCGCAAGTCGTACCCTCATCGGCGATGGAGCCGAACACAGGCCTCACTTCTGAGGGAACCTGTGACTCCGGACCCCCGGATTCATATCCGGTTGTAGGTTCCAATCCGCGCGTCCCCGAGCCTGTCGAGCCTGGTTGGGCTCCGGTGATGGAGTTCACCGTGGCGGATGTCTTTCGGCACTCGCCCTTTGGGGACATGCTGAACTTATTGAAGTCTCTCTCTTTGTCAGGAGACTCTGGGCTGAACTATGTCCGGCTTGAGTGGGAAGCAGACGACGACAGAATTTGTTGCCCACCCACCACCCACTTCATTGCCACGATCGATGACCTAACCGACGTGCTTGACTTCGACTCCAAAGACATCGACGGTATGGATGACAATGTAGGAGAATTCCAGGAGCCACAGCTCACAGGGCGGTGGACGACCACCTCCTCATACGATATATATATGGTGGACACTCCGAAGGAAACCAATGGCGATGAGGCAACGGAGGATAACTGAAAGTGAAACTATCCCTAGGTGGTTTTGGTAATTCATAACAACATATAGCTCATTGAGCTAATGCTATTCCAAGACTATTATTTCAGGAAAGCTCTATGAATGGCATGGCATGGATGATGAAAGTGGATCCCTCAAAATACTAATGACAAAGAATTGGCTCAAGCTCAAAGGCTCAAGACTCTTCATTTTATATTATAGTCATCCAAGATCACATTGAGTCTATAGGAAAAGCCAATACTATCAAGGAGGGATAAGGTGTTGCTTAATGAGCCTCTTGCTTCATGTGCTTTGTGATATGCTCCAAAACCCTCAGCTACTTTCCCACATCCACAACTGACCTAAACCCAAAGCCAAAATCGGTCGCACCGATTCTTCCAATCCGGCGCCACCGATTCCAAAAGTCATAGCCACTGCCACAAACCCTAAGCAAATCGGTCCTACCGATAGGGATCTCGGTCTCACTGAGATGGGATTGTAATCTCTCTGTTTCCCTTCGTAACGTTTCGGTCTAACCGAAGTGAGCGATCGGTCCCATCAAGATTGCAATGTAAACTCTCTGTTTCCCTTTTATAACATTTCGGTCTCACCGAAAAGAGCAAATCGGTCCCACCGAGTTTACTTGACCAACTCTCTGGAAAGCTTATTACCAAAATCGGTTTCACCGAGTTTGTGTAATCGGTCTTACCAAGATTATGTTATGCCCTAACCCTAACCGAATCGGTCTCACCGAGTTGCATGTCATTACCACCGAAAATCACTAACGGTCACTAGGTTTACTAAATCGGTCCGACCGAGTTTGTTGAATCGGTCCCACCGAGTTTGGTAAATTGTGTGTAACGGTTAGATTTTGTGTGGAGGCAATATATACCCCTCCACCTCCTCTTCATTCGTGGAGAGAGCCATCAGACTAAACCTACACTTCCAACTTACCATTTCTGAGAGAGAACCACCTACTCATGTGTTGAGGCCAAGATATTCCATTCCTACCATATGAATCTTGATCTCTAGCCTTCCCAAGTTGCTTTCCAATCAAATCCTCTTTCCACCAGATCCAAATCCTATGGGAGAGAGTTGAGTGTTGGGGAGACTATCATTTGAAGCGCAAGAGCAAGGAGTTCATCATCAATGCACCATTTGTTACTTCTTGGAGAGTGGTGTCTCCTAGATTGGCTAGGTGTCACTTGGGAGCCTCCGACAAGATTGTGGAGTTGAACCAAGGAGTTTGTAAGGGCAAGGAGATCGCCTACTTCGTGAAGATCTACCGCTAGTGAGGCAAGTCCTTCATGGGCGACGACCATGGTGGGATAGACAAGGTTGCTTCTTCGTGGACCCTGCGTGGGTGGAGCCCTCCGTGGACTCGCGCAACCGTTACCCTTCGTGGGTTGAAGTCTCCATCAACGTGGATGTACAATAGCACCACCTATCGGAACCACGCCAAAAATATCCGTGTCTCCAATTGCGTTTGAATCCTCCAAACCCTTCCCTTTACTTTCTGGCAAGTTGCATGCTTTAATTTCTGCTGACTATATACTCTTTGCATTCTTGCTTGAATTGTGCGATGATTGCTTGACTTGTCCTAAGATAGCTAAAATCTGCCAAACTCTAAAATTGGGAAAAGGTTAAGTTTTTAATTGGTCAAGTAGTCTAATCACACCCCCACTAGACATACTTCAAGGTCCTACAAGTGGTATCAGAGCTTTGGTCTCCATTTGCTTTGATTTTCATAGCTTTTGGTGGTCATAGCCTTGGTTTCACAACCTAGGAGAGTATGGCGTCTAGCGAGGGAAATTATCACTGTAGAGGTCCTTACTTTGATGGTACTAATTTTGCTAGTTGGAAGCATAAGATGAAAATGCATATTCTCGGACATAACCCCGCCGTTTGGGCAATTATTTTTATTGGCTTGCATGGTGAATTATTTGATGGGAGAGAACCGAACCGTGAAGCGAATGCGGATGAATTGAAGATGCTGCAATACAATGCTCAAGCTTGTGATATCATCTTCAACGGATTTTGCCCCGAAGAATTCAACAAAATCAGCCGTCTTGAGAATGCAAAGGAAATTTGGGATACTTTGATTGATATGCACGAAGGTATCGAATCCATCAAGGAATCCAAGTTGGATGTGCTCCAAAGTCAGCTTGACAAGTTCAAAATGAAGGATGGTGAAGGTGTCGGTGAAATGTACTCTAGGCTTGCACTTATCACAAATGAGATTGCCGGCTTAGGGAGTGAAGAGATGACCGACAAATTCATCATCAAGAAGATCCGAAGAGCATTGGATGGAAAGTATGATACCGTGTGCACATTGATCCAAATGATGCCAAACTACAAAAATCTCAAGCCAACGGAAGTCATCGGAAGAATTGTTGCTCATGAGATGTCACTCAAGGATAAGGAGGAACTTCACAACAAGTCAAGTGGTGCTTACAAAGCCTCAATGAAGCCCCCACATCATCAAGTAAGAAACAAAACTTCAATGAAGAATTGAGCTTAATGGTGAAGAACTTCAACAAATTCTACAAGAGTAGAAGCAAAGAAAGAAGCTCCAAGTCATGGTCTTATCATGACAAAAGATCTTCTAGTCGAGAGCGCAATTGCTACAATTGTGGGAGGCCTAGTGAGGGAGTCCTGGATTAGGGGGTGTCCAGATGGCCGGACTATGACCTTCGGCCAAACTCCTAGACTATGAAGATACAAGATTGAAGACTCTGTCCCATGCCCGGATGGGACTTTCCTTGGCGTGGAAGGCAAGCTTGGCGATATGATATGAAGATCTCCTCCCATTGTAACCGACTCTGTGTAACCCTAGCCCTCTCAAGTGTCTATATAAACCAGAGAGTTTTAGTCCGTAGGACGAACAATAATCATACCATAGGCTAGCTTCTAGGGTTTAGCCTCTCTGATCTCGTGGTAGATCTACTCTTGTACTACCCATATCATCAATATTAATCAAGCAGGAGTAGGGTTTTACCTCCATCGAGAGGGCCCGAACTTGGGTAAAAACATCGTGTCCCTTGTCTCCTGTTACCATCCGCCTAGACGCATAGTTCGGGACCCCCTACCCGAGATCCGCCGGTTTTGACACCGACATTGGTGCTTTCATTGAGAGTTCCACTGTGTCGTCACCATCAGGAAGGATGCCTCACCCCGTCTATAAAGACGGCGTCGTTGCTAAAGGAGCTTTGGCTGTCGGCCAAACTCTCCGGCTAGGCAGGTTTTTGATGACCGCCAGTCCGGCCGCCATGCCAACTGAGGGAGTTCTGGACTTGGGGGTGTCCGGATAGCCGAACTATCATCATCGGCCGGACTCCAAGACTATGAAGATAGAAGATTGAAGACTTCGTCCCGTGTCCGGATGGGACTTTCCTTGGCGTGGAAGGCAAGCTTGGCGATACGGATATGTAGATCTCCTACCATTGTAACCGACTTTGTGTAACCCTAGCCCTCTCCGGTGTCTATATAAACCGGATGGCTTTAGTCCTTAGGACGAACAACAATCATACCATAGGCTAGCTTCTAGGGTTTAGCCTCCTTGATCTCGTGGTAGATCCACTCTTGTAACACACATCATCAATATTAATCAAGTAGGACATAGGGTTTTACCTCCATCAAGAGGGCCCGAACCTGGGTAAAACATCGTGTCCCTTGTCTCCTGTTACCATCCGCCTAGACGCACAGTTCGGGACCCCCTACCCGAGATCCGCCGGTTTTGACACCGACATTGGTGCTTTCATTGAGAGTTCCTCTGTGCCGTCACCATCAGGAAGGATGCCTTTTCCCGTCTTTAAAGATGGCACCATCGTCAAGGGGAACTATCCGGCTAGGCCAAACTATCCGGCTAGGCAGTTTTCTTATGACCGCCTATTCGGCCACCGCTCCGACAATGACCTCTCAAGTCATTAAAAGCAATCTTCACGTCAGCTCGAAATTCACCGAGCAGCTAGATCTGATTGAGCTCTCCTCCGTAAACGAGCTCTTGGATCGCATCGCAGCGCTGGGAGTCGCTACTGACTACGATCAGATTGGGCTTAAAACCGATCTGAGAGAAAATAACTCTCCCCAGGTTACCCACCACGTTGTTGTGGTAGAGGAACAATGCGGCGACTCTTCTTCTATGTTAAAAACCAACTATGTCCGGATTCCCGATCCCTCCATGCCGGATTTCCGCGGAGGGATGGACGCTAATCAAATACTGAACCTAAAGTCAGGCATTGTACCAGATTTGTTGTAAAGCGTCCAGCAAACCAAGCTTCCGAATCCGGAAGCTTCTTGGCCTTTGAGCCTCAGATCGGGCGGGGTTCCGAACTTGATTCCACCCGCCCACCTAAACATAAGCGATCTATCTCAAATACGTCAAGAGCCCGATGAAACAGTACATCATTACTGGGCTAGATTCCTCCTGGTTATGAACAGGATAAAGGACTGCCGTGAAGAAAGCCCGATTTCAATCTTCTGCAACAATTGCACGGACAAGGGAATCATAAACGCCATCAGTCGTCGCGAGGTGAGACGCTTCGTTGACCTAGCGACCATCGTACAAAAATACTACACGATGGAGAGTGCCTGGAAAACCGAAACTAGGTTTTGGGACAATCCAGCCCTGAATGCAACCCCAGTCCGAAATAAAATGGTGCGTCATACTCAAGCACCTGGGTAAAAAACCAAACAGCAAAAAACCCCTAAAGGGTATGGAACCGTACTGGAGGGATGGCTCAACGGACCCTGCAAAATCCACAGTACGGAGGGCGCCACTCCAACACATAGCCTTCGAGCATGTTGGATATTACAGCAGGTGGCCAAAAGTGGCGAAAGCTTTTTAGCCCCAAGCAACCAGCCCAGCAGCACCAGTACGGTATTAACAGTCTTCGAGACTTTCGCATCAAATAACATGCGGAAGTGAACAATCCGCAGCCTCGCCGAAGTCTACCAAGTAGCAACAACAAATCCATGGAGTGACACGGCTATCACCTTCAATGCCAGCGACGAACCTAAATTCTGAACAGCTAGAGCACCAGCCGCATTGGTCATCAGTCCGATAGTGGACGGCTTTCGTCTTACCAAGGTACTCATAGATGGCGGCAGCGGATTAAACCTCATCTACGAAGAAACTCTTCAAAAAATGGAAATTGACTGGAGCCGCATCGAGCGGAGCAGCACAACCTTCAGGGGAATAATCCCTAGTCGAGAAGTATGCTGCACAGGAAAAATAACACTAGATGTAGTGTTCGGCTCGCCGGACAATTACAGGTCCGAAGAGGTCACGTTCCAAGTGGCCCCATTCGGCAGCGGATATCACGCTTTGTTAGGGCGAGAGGCATTCACAATCTTCCAAGATATACCCCATTACGGGTACATGAAGCTCAAAATGCCCGGACCCAATGGAATAATCACTCTCGCCAGTGATCCAGATAC
Organism: Triticum aestivum; assembly: GCF_018294505.1. Classification (NCBI taxonomy): domain Eukaryota; kingdom Viridiplantae; phylum Streptophyta; class Magnoliopsida; order Poales; family Poaceae; genus Triticum; species Triticum aestivum. Next base: position 357,043,600 of record NC_057798.1, on the reverse strand, counting down.
AGCACTACACGCTGAAAATAAGACATCCGCACTGGCCCTAGAGGCATTATCCGAAGCCCTAGCGGTAGAGTAACTAACTGCGCTGCGCTCAACGGTGGATAGGGACGACGTGATACTCGACAAGAGGTCCAAGTCCACCTCTTTCAAACTAGCAGACGAAATAGTGAAATTTCATGTCCATCCAACGGACCCCACAAAGACGGCATCCATTGGGGCACAATTAAATCCTGATGTAGAAGCCGCACTACGAGAATTCCTCCGGGAAAATTGGGACATTTTTGCCTGGCACCCTTCAGACATGCCAGGAATCCCACGCAGGCTGGCAGAGCATAGCCTAAATATCCTAAAAGGATTCAAGCCAGTCAAACAAGCTCTTCGGTGATTTTCCGAACCAAAAAGACAGGCAATGGGAGAGGAGCTAGCCAAGCTCTTAGAAGCCGGATTCATCAGAGATATCAAACATCCGGACTGGCTAGCCAACCTAGTAATGGTACCAAAAAAGGACAAATCCTGGCGCCTCTGCGTCGATTTCAAAGACCTTAACAAGGCCTGTCCAAAGGACCCTTTCCCTCTCCCTCACATCGACCAAATCATTGATGCTACCGCAGGGCACGATTCATTGTGCTTCCTCGATGCATACTCCGGATACCATCAAATCAAGATGGCAGAAAAAGACCAGGCCGCAACGGCTTTCATCACTCCATATGGGCCATTCTGCTTCAACACAATGCCCTTCGGACTCAAAAACACCGGCGCAACATATCAGCGCATGATTCAGACATGTCTGGCTACCCAGATAGGCAAAACAGTAGAGGCATACGTAGACGATGTGGTCATCAAGACCAAACACGTCGAAACCCTAGTAGACGACTTGAGGGTGACATTTGATAACCTCCGAGCATATGACATTAAGCTCAACCCGGAAAAATGTGTCTTCGGAGTACCAGCTGGAAAGCTTTTGGGCTTCATTGTATCCGGTAGAGGAATTGAAGCAAACCCAGCCAAGATCCGAGCTCTATCACAATTGGATATCCCAAAAGACCTCAAGAAAATACAAAAACTAACGGGGTGCATAGAGGCCCTAAGCCGCTTCATCTCCCATCTGGGAGAAAAGGCTCTGCCCCTCTACCGCCTCCTCCGACGCACCGAACACTTCGAATGGACGGATGCCGCCACGGCTGGACTCGAAGAAATCAAGGCCATACTGGCAACAAATCCGGTCCTGGCCGCGCCCAACCTGGGCGAACCTATGTTATTATATATCGCAGCAACACATCAGGTTGTCAGCGCGGTACTCGTCGTCGAACGAGAAACAGAAGGGCACAGATTCCCTCTTCAAAAACTAGTGTACTACGTATCCACTGTCTTAACTCCATGCAAGTCCCGGTACCCACATTATCAAAAGATAGCATATGCAGTGTTCATGGCATCCCGGAAGCTGCGACACTACTTTCAAGAGTGTTCCATAACGGTGGCCTCCGAAGTACCTCTCAACGATATTATAAACAATCGCGACGCAACGGGCAGGATTGCAAAATGGGCCATTGAGCTCTTACCATTTGACATAACCTACAAACCACGGCGACCTATAAAATCGCAAGTTCTGGCTGACTTCGTCGCCGAATGGACCGAAGCCGAACTCCCTAAAGAGTACGGCGCGTACTCCAATTGGATCATGCATTTCGACGGATCCAAAATGTTGGCCGGCTTGGGGGCTGGCGTCGTCTTGACGTCCCCAACTGGAGACACAGTCCAATATGTACTTCAAATAATGTACATCGACTCCAACAACGCAGCCGAATACGAGGCCCTCCCGCACGGCCTGCGGATGGCAATCTCCATGGGCATTCAACGCCTAAAGGTGCACGGGGATTCAAACCTCGCAATATCCCAAGTAAATGGAGACTTCGACGCCAAAGATCCGAAAATGGCAGCTTACCGCAACGCCGTCCTAAAAATGTCAGCTCGGTTCGAAGGACTTGAATTCCACCATGTAGCCCAGGATAATAACCAGGCAGCAGACGTGTTAGCACGCATCGGCGCAAAACGCGACGTCGTCCCTCCAAAGATCTTCCTAGAACGGCTCTTTAAGCCATCTGTACTATGGGAAGAGGAGTCCGGAAATAACAATCCGGAGCCAGCTGCATCACCTAACTCAGACAATTCTGACACAATCGGCGGCTCAGCCAATGAAATAACACCTTCAGCCCACGAAATAATGGCAGTAATTGCCCCGTGGACGGAACCATTCCTAGCCTATTTAATTAGGCAGGAACTTCCCGAAGACCAAAATGAGGCCCGCTGCATAGTTCGGCGATCTAAAGCCTACAAGGTCCAATAGGGAGAAATTTATACGAAAAGCACAACCGGAGTCCTTCAAAGGTGTATCTCCGAAGAGGAGGGGCGAAATCTCCTGGCTGAAATTCACGCCGGACTCGGCGGGCACGACGCCGCAGCCCGGGCCCTTGTAGGCAAGGCCTTCCGTACATGATTTTATTGGCCAACAGCCCGGGAAGATGCTCAGGACTTAGTCCAACGATGCGTCGGTTGCCAGCTCTTTGCTAATCAGAGCCACATGCCACCCACCACCCTCAAAACTATACCCATCACCTGGCCGTTCGTGGTCTGGGGGCTTGACATGGTTGGACCCCTTAAAGGGGGAACCCACAAACACAAATACTTATTGGTCATGGTGGACAAATTCACCAAATGGATTGAAGCCAAGCCGGTTAAAACGGCAGAATCCGGACCTGTGATAGACTTCATATCCGGGGTAGTACACCGCTTTGGCGTCCCCCACAACATCATCACCCATAACGGCACGAATTTCACGGCCGACGAGGTTAAACTCTGGTGCAAAAACATGGGCATCAAGCTCGACTACGCTTCAGTCTATCACCCTCAAACTAACGGTCAAGTCGAGCGAGGAAATGGTCTAATCATGAGCGGCATCAAACCCAGACTAGTGCGGTCCCTCAAGGAATCTAACACGCACTGGGTGGAGGAGCTCGACTCCGTACTATGGGGGCTGCAGACCACACCAAACCGAACTACCGGATTCACACCATTTTTTATGGTGTACGGCGCAGAGGCAGTTCTGCCCTGCGATATAATTCATGGCTCACCTCGCGTGCGCATGTACGAAGAAAGAGAAGCCGAGCTGGATCGGCAGGATAGTTTGGACGCCTTAGAGGAGGAGCGGGACGTGGCAAAAGCTTGTTCTGCATTTTATCAATAGCAGGCTCGAAGATATCAAAGCAGAGAAGTACGGGCCAAAACTTACAATGTTGGCGAACTTGTTCTGCGCCTGCCGGACAAGAAAAAGGACAAACTTAAGCCCAAGTGGGAAGGTCCCTTCATCATCGACCAAGTCCTGACCGGCGGAGCATACCGTCTATGCAACGCATCTGACAACCGACTCGAGCCGAACCCATGGAACACAGACCGTCTCCGAAGATTCTACGCCTAACGCCGGACTCAGAGTTCGTCACACTCCTCCGTCCATCTTTTTACATTTTCACTATCTCTTGTCCCCCTCCTTCTTCCCACCTTTTTTTCCAATACCTTTGATAGGCTGATTTGCGCATTGTTCGCACACACTCGATGTGCTCCTAGCACTCGTTATACCTGGGGGCTTCTTTAACAGAAGCTTATTTATACGGGCTTCATGCCCAACACATGTGTCATACTTCCGCATGTACCTTTTATTCACCATTATATGCATCGATATGACTTAAGTTTTGGCCAAGCTGGGTTGCCTAGCTCCTGTGCTTACCCCTACGTTCCCGATTGTTCGGCTAGGAGGTAAAGGGAGCACCTCTGCCATTGTTACTGCCCGGTCAGCCGGATGTGTACCTCAGACTGGGTGAAGCCGAAAGCTAGCGTTCTTAAGAGAATATTCGGTCGGTGACTTGAAAGATGATTTACTACTTACTTATTTATTTGCCCCCAGATGCTTTTTCTGCTATTTTCGCAGTCCGGACATGCACTTTAGGGCATGCCTCCCAGGGAAAGGAACCCTTAACGGAACTATTCTCCCTGGAAGATGTTTCTTACTAACCATGTAATATAACATAGCTAGTTGGGCACTTGTCTGATAAAGCAATTATGACCCCGACGCCTTGTCTCCACGCATGCTCCGGTTCTTCTATAACCGTAAGGGTATTCGGACACACTCCGGACTGTTGGGTCCGGAGGTTGAAGCGAAAAGTTCCGCAAAGACAAATGATCTACAATCCGGCTAGAAGGCATTTTACATGTCATTTCAAATTACATCGTCAAACCGACTGATTGTACTCCTCTTCAATCCCATCTAACAGGCTGTCTAATTTACAGTCCTGTTGGGAATATTTTGTGGCCACTTCTACTTGGTCGTACATCAGGCTCACAGGGATCTCCTTTCCATCAGGCCCCGCAGGTCCAACCTCGGCCATGTGGTTTGGGTCAGCCTTCGGGTACCGCGTCTTCACCATGGCCCAGGCCTCCCTGGCGCCCTGACGGCAGGCTGATATTTTCCACAGACGGAGGCGTCGCCGTGCTCCCTGAAGCTTCTCAGCAAGCTCTCCAAGGCCCTCAGGTAGGGAGACGGAAGGCCATAAAGCCTGAATGACTCCACTCATCGCCTGTCGGACACATTCGAGCAGTTGAACCAGCTCGGGAAGTTGGTCACCCGTTGAACCAGGCATTTCCTCCGCAGGGCGACCTGTGAGCACACCTAAAGACACATTTCTGTCAATCAACTTCCTCGCCGAATTCTTCTTTTCAAAGGAATTTGCTCAAGCACTTACTATAAATGCCGCGACGAAGCCGCTGATTCTCCTTCACGGAGCCAGATAGCTGGGCCCGAACACCTTTCAGCTCTTCTCCTAGCTGGGTGTGGGCATCTTGGAGCTTGTTTCTCTCCTGCGGCACCTTCATAAGCACCCTCTCGCCGGCCTTTAGCTGACGCAGTAGTTGTTGCTTGTCCGGATCTAGTCCGTCGCCCTTTGCAATATTATTGTCAGATTTATGCTCACGCCGCACTTTGTTAACTACTTATCTTTTCGAAGAACGTATTACCAGCGGGGGTCTCTGTGGCTCCCCCTGAGGTGGCTAGTGCGGCCTCAAGTTGGGCCTTGCACTCTTGGAGCTCCTGGGACAGGTGGGTATTCTTCTCCGTAAGATCCTGCATAATAAATGATCCTTAAATCAGTTGTTTTAACTATTTTAAGTCTCGGGGGCTACTAGCATATATAACTATTAAAATTACTTACCCGTATGTCCTTTACATACTGCTCCGTGGCACTGGTTAAACCATCTTGAGCAGCACGGAGGTGTGCGTTTCCCACATCAAAGGCATTCAACGCCTCCGGGGAGAAACACGCGTCACGAAGAACTGTCCCGCGACGCCTGTGATTCATGGCGCTCTCCACCTCAGACCGGGTGGCGGACAGCCTGTCGGCATCCTCTGTCGGAGGAGCATCCGGCTCTTGCCTTGTGTTCGCCTCCACTTCCGGACCACGCGATGGAGCATGGCTGGCGGAGGCTTGATTGGCAACCTCTCCGGACACTGTCCGGCGAGCGCTCTTCCTCCTAGAAAGAGTTATGAGCGTTAATATACCTCATAGGGATCCTTCCCATAAAAATAACGGTGCACCGTACCGTTGCGGCGACGTTTCAATTTGCGTCGCACTCCTCTTCCGCCTTCTAGGCCGAACTGACCCTTGCTGGTCAGCCGCCGCAGGTTCGGCTTCCCGCCTTAAAGGCACTTCCTGCGATGCACCATCAGTATAGGATGGTCAGAATTGAGCACGGATCAAATGATGGTGTCAAGACCTCGGTCATAGTCACCTGGGAGGCCGGAATCAAGCCGGGGTAGTCAGCCGTAATGGCGACTAGAGCATTGTCCATCCTAAGTTGGTGGAACACCCCGTCAATCAGCTCCACCTTTATGTCCGGATCCTCTTCGGAGGTTGGATCAAGGGATCGTTCCAGATCCTCGGGCTGTGGAGTTAGGCTTCATATGCCCTCCACATCTCGGCGCAGCTCCTGCGTCGAAATCACAAAGTAAAATACTTGACTTTGGAAGTATGGATCGGGTAGATAAAACGTCTGCTTACCCAGCTCTGAGGGTTATTCATGGAGAATCCGTTCAATGGATTCGTGCGGAGAAAGTCCTCCTCCTCCCCCTTGTACAAGCCGGACAGGATCTTTGCCAGATCGGCTGCCGAGCTCGGCCCTTTACGGCCATGACGGGTGGTGTCGTCTTCCCCGTTGAAATCCCACATAGGGTGGCCCCTATATTGGAGTGGCTGCACCCCTCGCATAATGCACGTGGCCATGATTCCAATCATGGTCAATCCGGAGTGGGCCAGTAACCTAATCCGGCCCATCAGATAATGGACGCTCCCATCCTCCTCCTGTTGAGGGCTCCGCGGGCGCCAACTCGGGCGTTTCTTCAAAGGAGCGTTGCTGAACTCCGGGAGGCCGATCCGAACTGTATCCGGCAGAGGGGCGTCCTCCATGTAGAACCATTCCGAAGGCCAGTCTTCGGACGCCTTCTTCGGGGTGCCGGATAGATATCCGGTCCCAGCGATGCGCCATATTTCGACTCCGCCAACTTGATATATCGACCCCTCATAGGAACGGGGTACGAGGCAAAACAATCTCTTCCACAGCGCAAAATGGGGCTCGATGCCCAGGAACAGCTCGCAAAGAGCTACAAAGCCCGTGATGTGCAAAATGGAGGCAGGTGTGAGGTGGTGAAGCTGGAGTCCGTAGAACTCCAGGAGCCCCCGGAGAAACGGGTGTATGGGAAATCCGAGTCCCCATATTAGATAAGGGACGAAGCATATCCGCTCTCCTTTGGAAGGGTTGGGGACGCTCTCCGCCTGCTTTCCGCCCTTGAAGGTGGCCAATCCGGCTCGAACCGGGACCATGAAAGCTGGGGGAAGATATCCCTCGGTTTGGAGCGCCACTAGCTCGCTGTGTGGAACGGAGCATCTCCCCCAATCTCCTGGCTTAGGGCTAGGAGCGCGAGAGGAGGATCCGCGTTGACTATCCATGATGGAATGTGTTTTTGTCAGAGGCGCTTCGATGAGGACTTGCGGATGGAGGATGGTGTGAGCTGGATCTAGATCCTTGCCTCTCTTATAGGCGGTTCGTTCGCACGGCTAGGGGGTAAAATGTAAAAATACCCTAGCTTTTCGCATTCATATGACACGTGGAAGAAGGCCATTATTGGGCGTAGAAGCCAAGGAGCGCAACATTTATAAGGAAGCCGGACACTATTCGACAGGAACATGAAGTTTGAAGGAGAACCCGCCTTGCAACGCCAAAGACAATATACGCGCCGGACCCGTCGTCGCTGAAGGCCGGTTCGGGGGCTACTGAGGGAGTTCCGGACTAGGGGGTGTCCGGATAGCCGAACTATCATCATCGGCCGAACTCCAAGACTATGAAGATAGAAGATTGAAGACTTCGTCCCGTGTCCGGATGGGACTTTCCTTGGCGTGGAAGGTAAGCTTGGCGATACAGATATGTAGATCTCCTACCATTGTAACCGACTTTGTGTAACCCTAGCCCTCTCTGGTGTCTATATAAACCGGATGGCTTTAGTCCTAAGGACGAACAACAATCATACCATAGGCTAGCTTCTAGGGTTTAGCCTCCTTGATCTCGTGGTAGATCCACTCTTGTAACACACATCATCAATATTAATCAAGCAGGACGTAGGGTTTTACCTCCATCAAGAGGGCCTGAACCTGGGTAAAACATCGTGTCCCTTGTCTCCTGTTACCATCCACCTAGACGCACAGTTCGGGACCCCCTACCCGAGATCCCCCGGTTTTGACACCGACACCAACGATGACCTCTCGGGCCATCGAAAGCAATCTTCGCATCAGCTCGGAGCTCGCCGAGCAGTTAGATCCGATGGAGCTCTTCTCCCTGAACAAACTCTTGGATCGCATCGCGGCCCTGGGAGTCGCTACTGATTACGACCAGATTGGGCTTAAACCTGATCAGAGAGAGATTGACTCTCCCAAGATTACCCACCACGTCGAAGTGGTGGAAGAACAATGCGGCGAATCTTCGCCCGCCCTAAGGACCAGATGCGTCCGGATTCCCGATCTCTCCAAGTCGGAAACCCGCGGAGGGAAGGATGCCACCCGAACCATGAACCTAAAGTCAGGCAGCAGGCCTGATTCATTGAATAGCATCCGAGAGAGCAAGCTTCCAAATTCGGAAACTGCTCGGCCCCTGAATCTTACATCGGGCAGGGTTCCGGATTTATTTCCACCCGCCCACCCAACTATACGGGATTTATCCCTAATACGGCAAGAGTCCGGAGAAGCAGTACCCACTACTGGGCCAGATTCCTCCTGGTTATGAACATGATAAAGGACTACTGTGAGAAAGAAGCAATTTTACTCTTCCTTAACAACTGCATGGACATCGGAATTCTCAACGCCATAAGTCGCCGCGAAATTACACGATTCGCCGACTTGACATCCATAGTACAAAAGTACTGTGCGATTGAAAGCATTCGGAAAACCGAAGATAAATTCTGGGACAATCCGGCCCCGAATATAACACGAGTCCGAAACAAAAGGGTGCATTATCGCCACGCATCCGAGCCAAATATCAAAAAACAAAAGCCCTCTACAGGGTACGGGACTGTATTGGAAGGATGGCTCAATGGACCCTGTAGAATTCATAATTCAGGGAAAGCCACACCAACGCACAGCCTCAGAGCATGTTGGATACTACGGCGGGTAGCCAGAAGCGGCGAGGAGCTTTTAACTCCAGCACCCGAAGAATACCTCCCCCATACGGTATCGACTGTCTTCGAGACGTTCACATCAAACAATGCAAGGAAACGAACGCTCTGCAACCTCGCCGAAGTCTACCAAGTAGCAACAATAAACCCATGGAGTGACACGGCTATCACCTTTAATACCAGTGACGAACCTAAATTCCGGACATCCCGAGCACCAGCCGCATTGGTCCTCAGTCTGATAGTGGACGGCTTCCGACTTACAAAGGTACTCATGGACGGCGGCAGCGGACTCAACCTCATCTACGAGGAAACCCTGCGAAAAGTGGAAATTGACTAGAGCCGCATTGAGCGAAGCAACACAACTTTTAGGGGAATAATCCCAAGCCGGGAAGCGTGCTGTTCAGGAAAAATCACACTGGATGTGGTGTTCGGCACGTCGGACAATTACAGATCCGAGGAGGTCACGTTTCAAGTGGCCCCATTCAGCAGCGGCTACCACGCTCTGCTAGGGCGAGAAGCATTTACAATTTTCCAAGACATACCCCATTACGGGTACATGAAGCTCAAAATGCCCGGGCCCAACGGAATCATCACTCTCGCAAGTGATCCGGACATAGCGCTCCGCACGGAAAACAAGACAGCCGCACTGGCCCTGGAGGCATTATCTGAGGCCCTAACGGCCGAGGAATTAACGGCGTTGCGCTCCACGCTGGACAGGGACGATGTGATACTAGACAAGAGATCCAAGTCCACCTCTTTTAAACCAGCGGACGAAATAGTCAAATTCCAAGTCCGTCCAACGGACCCTACAAAAACGGCCTCCATCGGGGCACAATTAAAACCCGATGTAGACGCCGCACTCAGAGACTTTCTGCGAGAAACCTGGGACATTTTCGCCTGGCACCCCTCGGATATGCCAGGAATCCCACGCAGGCTGGCCGAACATAGCCTGAACATCATAAAAGGGTTTAAACCCGTCAAGCAGACCCTACGGCGCTTTTCCGAACCTAAGAGGCAAGCCATTGGAGAGGAGCTAGCAAAACTGCTGGAAGCCGGGTTCATCAGGGACATAAAACATCCAGACTGGCTAGCAAACCTGGTGATGGTACCAAAGAAGGACAAATCCTGGCGCCTATGTGTCGATTTCAAAGACCTAAACAAGGCCTGCCCAAAGGACCCTTTACCACTCCCCCGAATTGATCAAATCATCGACGCCACCGCAGGACACGACTCATTGTGTTTCCTCGATGCATACTCTGGCTACCATCAAATCAAGATGGCAGAGTCAGACCAGGCCGCAACGGCATTCATCACCCCATACGGCCCATTCTGCTTCAACACGATGCCCTTCGGGCTCAAAAACACCGGTGCAACATATCAGCGCATGATTCAGACATGTCTGGCCAACCAGATCGGCAAAACGGTCGAAGCATACGTAGATGACGTGGTCGTCAAAACCAAACACGTCGATACTCTAGTAGACGACTTGAGGCTCACGTTCGACAATCTCCGAACATATGACATTAAGCTCAACCCGAAAAAATGCGTTTTCGGCGTACCAGCCGGAAAGCTCCTGGGCTTCATCGTATCCGATAGAGGAATCGAAGCAAACCCAGCCAAGATCCGAGCTCTGTCACAATTAGATACCCCAAAGGACCTCAAACAAATACAAAAACTGATAGGATGCATGGCGACTCTAAGCCGCTTTATCTCCCGCTTAGGAGAAAAGACATTACTCCTCTATCGTCTCCTATGGCGCACTGACCACTTCGAGTGGACGGAGGCCGCCATGGCCGGAATCGAAGAAATAAAATCCGTATTGGCAACAAATCCAGTCCTGGCTGCGCCCAACCCGGGCGAACCAATGCTATTATACATTGCGGCAACCCATCAAGTGGTAAGCGTGGTGCTCGTCGTCGAACGAGAGGCGGACGGACACAAGTTCCCCCTCCAAAAACCAGTGTACTACGTGTCCACTGTGCTAACTCCATGCAAGTCACGGTACCCGCATTATCAAAAGATAGCATACACGGTGTTCATGGCATCCCAGAAGCTACGACACTACTTTCAAGAGTGCTCCATAACAGTGGCGTCCGAAGTACCCCTTAATGACATTATAAACAACCGCGACGCAACGGGCCGGATCGCCAAATGGGCCGTCGAGCTCCTCTCGCTCGACATAACCTACAAGCCAAGGCGAGCAATTAAGTCGCAGGTTTTGGACGACTTCATTGCCGAATGGACTGAAGCCGAACTCCCTAAAGAATACGGCACATACTCTAACTACATCATGCACTTCGACGGATCCAAAATGTTGGCTGGCCTGGGGGCTGGCGTCATTCTGACATCCCCAACTGGGGACACAGTCCAATACATACTTCAGATAATGTACACGGATTTGAACAACGCAGCCGAATACGAGGCCCTTTTACATGGCTTCCAAATGGCAGTCTCCATGGGTACTCAGCACCTAGAGGTCCGCGGGGATTCAAATCTCGCAATATCCCAAATAAATGGAGACTTCGACGCCAAGGACCCGAAAATGGCAGCTTACCGCAACGACATCTTAAAGATGTCAGCTCGGTTTGAGGGGATCGAATTTCATCACATAGCCCGGGAAAATAACCAAGCAGCAGACGTGCTGGCACGCATCGGCGCCAAACACGAGGCCATCCCTCCCAACATCTTCCTAGAAAGGCTGTTCAAGCCATCTATATCATGGGACGGAGAATCCGGAAACACTAGCCCGGACACAACTACACTGCCCCTCACCGTGCATCCTGACACAATTGGGGGCTACGCCAATGAAACAACGCCATCAGCCCACGAAATAATGGCAGTCATTGCCCCTTGGACAGAGCTATTCCTAGCCTAGCTAACTAGGCAGGAACTTCCCGAGGACCAAAACGAGGCCGGCTGCATAGTGCGGCGATCTAAAGCCTACAAAGTCCACGAGGGAGAGCTTTACAAGAAAAGCACAACCGGAGTCCTTCAAAGGTGTATCTCCGAAGAAGAAGGACGAGACCTTTTGGCTGAAATCCATGCCGGACTCGGCGGACACCACGCCACAGCCCGGGCCCTTGTAAGCAAGGCTTTCTGTACCAGATTTTATTGGCCAACGGCCCGGGCAGACGCTCAGGACTATACGTTGGTTGCCAGTTATTCGCCAACCAAAGCCACATGCCGCCTACCGTCCTACAAACTATACCCATTACCTGGCCTTTCGCGGTCTAGGGGCTTGACTTGGTCGGACCCCTTAAAGGAGGAACCCACAAACAAAAATACATACTGGTCATGGTGGACAAATTCCCCAAATGGATAGAAGCCAAGCCTGTAAAGACAGCCGAATCCGGACCAGTGATAGACTTCCTTTCCGGGGTCATACACCATTACGGCGTCCCCCACAGCATCATAACTGACAATGGCACAAACTTTACGGCCGACGAAGTTAAACTCTGGTGCAAAAATATGGGCATCAAGCTCGACTACGCTTCAGTCTATCACCCACAAACTAACGGTCAAGTCGAACGAGCCAACGGTCTTATCATGAGTGGCATCAAACCCAGACTAGTGCGATCCCTCAAGGAATCCAACACGCACTGGGTAGAGGAGCTTGACTCCGTACTCTGGGGGCTACGGACCACGCCGAATCGCACTACCAGATTCACACAACTTTTTATGGTATACGGAGCAGAGGCGGTACTGCCATGCGACATAATCCATGACTCACCTCGAGTGCGCATGTACGAAGAAAGAGAAGCATTTTATCAATAGTAGGCTCGAAGATATCAAAGCGGAGAAGTATGGGCCAAAACATATAACGTTGGCGAACTAGTTCTACGCCTGCCGGACAAGAAAAAGGATAAATTAAAGCCCAAATGGGAGGGCCCCTTCATCATCGACCAAGTACTGACCGGCGGAGCGTACCGTCTGCGAGGCGCATCGGACAACCGACTCGAGCCGAACCCATGGAATGCAGCACGCCTACGAAGGTTCTACACCTAGCCCCGGACTCCGTGTTCGTCTCCTTCCCTCGTCCCTTTGTTTATTTTTTGTTTTTATTTTTGGCAGTCCGGGATTTTGTTCCTTCCCCCCCTTCTTTTCTCACAAGCCCTTAGGGGCTCGCATGTGCAATATTCACACGCACCCGACGCGCCACCTGCGCTCACAATACCTGGGGGCTTCTCTACCAAGAAGCTTACATAAAACGGGCCTCATGCCCAAAACATGTGTAATGCTTCCGCATGAACCTTTTACACACCATTATATGGATCGATATGACTTAAGTTTTGGCCAAGCTGGGTTGCCTGGCTCCTATGCTTACCCCTACGTTCCCGTTTGTTCGGCTAGGTGGTAAAGGGAGCACCTCTGCGATTGTTACCGCCGGGTCAGCCGGATGTGTACCTCAAACTAGGTGAAGCCGAAAGCTAGCGTTCTTAAGGGAATATTTGGTCGGTGAGCTAAAAGATGATCTTTTCGTATTTACTTTTTTGCCCCAGATGCTTTTCTGCTCTTTTTGGCAGTTCGGACATGCACTTTAGGGCATGCCTCCCAGGGAAAGGAAGCCCTAACGGAACTATTCTCTCTGGAAGATGTTTCCTACTAACCATGTAATATAACATAACTAGTTGGGCACTTGTCTGCTAAAGCACTTATGACCCCTACGCCTTGTCTCCATGCATGCCCCGGTTCTTACATAACAAAGAGGGTATTCGGACACACTCCAGACTATAGGGTCCAGAGGTCGAAGCGAAAAGGTCCACAATGACAAACGATCTACAATCCGGCTAGAGGACATTTTTATGTCATTTTTACATAGTCAAGCCGAGTCGGCATATTCTTCTTCAATGCCATCTAACAGGCGGTCTAATTTACAGTCCTGTATGGAATACTTTGCAGCCAGCTCCACCTGGCCATATGCCAAGCTGACCGGGATCTCCTTTCCGTTGGGACCTATAGGGCCGACCTCGGCCATGTGGTTTGGGTCAGTCTTCGTGTACCGAGTCTTCACCATGGCCCATGCCTCCCTGGCACCTTGACGGCAAGCCGACATCTTCCATAACCGGAAGCGCTGCTGCACTCCCTCCTGCTTCTTGGCAAGCTCCTCAAGGCCTTCAGGCACGGAGAGGGATGGCCACATAGCCTAGACGACGCCTCGCATTGCCTGCGGAACTCGCTCGTGTAGTTGCAACAGCTCGGGATGAAGGTCTCCCGATGAACCGGGCATTTCCTCCGTCGGACGACCCGTCAGCAGACCTACAGACATAGCTCTGTCAATCGACTTCCTCGCCGAATTCTTTTTTCGAAGATTCGCTCAAGCACTTACTAAAAATGTCGCGTCGAAGTGGCCGATTCTCCTTCACGGCAGAAGACAGCTGAATGCGAACGTCTTTCAGTTCCTCGCCTAGTTGGGTATTGACGTCTTGAAGCTTCTTCTTCTCTTGCCTCACCCTCGTCAGCACGTTCTTGCGAGCCTTTAGTTGGCGTAGGAGTTGTTGCTGGTCCGGATTTACTCCGGCCTCATCTGCATTATTACAGTCAGGGTTGCACACCTGCCGCATTTCAAAACGGGGGTACCTTTCGAAGCACATATTACCTGCGGGCGTCCCCTTGACATTCTCTGAAGTGGACAATGCGGCCTCGAGCTGAGCCTTGCACTATTCGAGCTCCTGGGACAATTGCATGTTCTTCTTTGTAAGACACTGCATAGCACATGATCCTTCAAACAGTTATATTCACTATTTCAAGTCTCGGGGGCTACTGACATATATAACCTTCAATTCTACTCACCTGTATGTCTTTCACATACTGCTCCGAGGCTCTGGCTAGACCATTTTGAGCAGCACGGAGATACACATATCCTGTATTAAAAGCGTCAAACGCCTCTGGGGAGAAACACGCATCACGGAGAACAGTCCGGCGACGCCTGTGGTTTAGGGCACTCTCCACCTCTGAATTGGTGGCAGATAGCCCGTCGGCACCCTCTGTCGGAGGAGCGCCCGAGGCGCGTTCCGTGTCCGCCTCTGCTTCCGGACCCGGCCTCGAACGTTGGCCGGCGAACATAGTCCGGCGGGCTCTCTTCTTTCTAAGAAAATCATGAGCATTAGTAAGACTCAAGGGCATAAACCCTAGGCGTTAAATCCGCACACCATACCGTTGCACCAGAATCTCGATCTGGTTTACACTTCTTTTTGGCCCGCCTGGTTTCAGCGGCCCTTGTTGGCTGCCCATCGTGGGCTCGGCCTTCCGCCTCAAGAATTAACCCTGCGAGGCGCTGTTATTGCACGGCATGCAAGATAAAGCATGAGAATACTGGGACTTCGGTCTTAGTTACCTTGGAAGCTGGAAGTAGTCCGGGGTAGTCGGCTGTGATGGCCACTAAGGAGTTATCCTTGCTCAATTGATGAAATACTCCATCAACCAACTCCACGCATAAGTCCAAATCTTCTTGGGAGTCCGGATCGAGGGACCGTTCCAGATCCTCGGGTTGTGGAGCAGGGCTGTTTATTTCCTTCACAGCCTGGCGCAGCTCCTGCGTTTAAACATTACTAGTCTAAGTACTCAACTACGGGAATTTCGAAAATGGATAGGCAAGTGAAAGTGTCCGCTCACCCAACTAGGAGGATTGTACATAGAGAATCCGCCTTCCGGGTTGACATGGAGGAATTCTTCCTCCTCCCCCTTGTACAAAGCGGATAAGATTCTCGTTAAAGTGGCGGCCGAATCTGGCCCCTTGCGACCGCACCGGGTAGCATCATCCTCCCCGTTGAAATCCCACATGGGGTGGCCTCTGTATTGAAGCGGCTGCACCGCTCGCGTGATGCATATGGCCGTGACCTTGATCATGGTCAGTCCGGAATGAGCCAACAACCTTATCCGGCTCATCAGGTACAGGACGTCCCTGTCAGCTTCCCTCTAAGGGTTCTGTGTGCGCCAACTCAGGCGCTTCTTCAATGGAGCATTATTGAACTCGGGGAGGCCGATCCGTACAGGGTCCGGCAGGGGGACGTCATCTATATAAAACCATTTCGAGGGCCAGTCTTCGGACGCCCTCTTTGGGGTGTCGGATAGATATCCGGTCCCGGCGATGCACCATAGTTCGGCTCCGCCCACTTGATAAATAGACCCCTCCTAAGAACGAGGCACAAGGAAAAACAACTTCTTCGACAACGCGAAATGGACCTCAACGCCCAAAAACAGCTCGCAGAGGGCCACGAAGCCCGCAATGTGTAGAATGGAGGCGGGCGTGAAGCTGTGGAGCTGGAGGCCGTAGAACTCTAGCAACCCTCGAAGAAACGGATGAATTGGAAATCCGAGTCCTCTCATTAAATAAGGGACTAGGCATACCCGCTCTCCTCGAGAGGGATGGGGGACGCTCTCCGCCTGCTCTCCGCCGCTATAGGTAGCAATCCCAGCTCGAACTGGGACCATATATGCTGGGGGGAGAAGCCCCTTGGACTGAAGCACTACTAGCTCGCTATGCGGGACGGAACACCGCCCCCAATCTCCGGGCCGAGCGCTGGAGGGGCGAGAGGAGGAGCTGCACCGACCGGCCATGGTGGAATGGATCACTGCCGAAGGCACTCTGATGAAATCTCGCGGAGGGAAGATGGTGTGAATTGGATCTAAATCCCCGTCTCTTTTATGGGCAGTTCATTAACGCAACCAGGGGGTAACTGAAAAAATCCCCTGGCTTTTCGCATTCGTTTGACACGTGGAAGATGGTCATTACGGGGCACAGAAGCAGAGGAGGGCATCACGCACTAGAAGCCAGACACTATTCGCCGGATACAGAGATTTTGCAGGAGAACCCGCCTTGCAATGCCGAAGACAACTTGCGCGCCGGACTCGTCGTCATTGAAGCCCGGTTCGGGGGCTACTGAGGGATTCCTGGATTAGGGGGTGTCCGGATGGCCGGACTATGACCTTCGGCCGAACTCCTGCACTATGAAGATACAAGATTGAAGACTCCGTCCTGTGTCCGGATGGGACTTTCCTTGGCGTGGAAGGCAAGCTTGGCGATACGATATGAAGATCTCCTCCCATTGTAACCGACTCTGTGTAACCCTATCCCTCTCCGGTGTCTATATAAACCGGAGAGTTTTAGTCCGTAGGACGAACAACAATCATACCATAGGCTAGATTCTAGGGTTTAGCCACTCCGATCTCGTGGTAGATCTACTCTTGTACTACCCATATCATCAATATTAATCAAGCAGGAGTAGGGTTTTACCTCCATCGAGAGGGCCCGAACCTGGGTAAAAACATCGTGTCCCTTGTCTCCTGTTACCATCCGCCTAGACGCACAGTTCGGGACCCCCTACCCGAGATCTGCCGGTTTTGACACCGACACCTGGACACTACTCAAATGAGTGTACGGCACCCTACAAAAGAAGAGAAGATTCTCCAAAAAGAAGAAGAAAAAGAGAAGAATCACCACCAAGAGAGAGGAGGAGTAGAGATAATCGTTATGAACGAAGACCCTCACAGAGAAGCAAGGATTCAGAAAGGAAGGACAAGTCATCAAGGAGCTACACAAAACGAAGACATCAAGCTCATGTTGGTTAATGGGTATCCGGCTCCGACTCCGACAATCACTCCGAGAGAAGCTATCACTCCAACTCCGAACATACTCAAGATGAAGGTGTTGCCGGTCTAGCACTTGTGTTAACCAACTCCTACGACATATTTGATTCACCAAATGAAGGAATTGGACGATGCTTCATGGCCAAAGGTCCAAAGGTAACACATCCTGAGTATGTTGATTTCAATAGTGATGAAGATGACTTTCTTGTGGATGATGATTTACTT
The DNA here is from genome assembly GCF_018294505.1 of Triticum aestivum. NCBI lineage: Eukaryota > Viridiplantae > Streptophyta > Magnoliopsida > Poales > Poaceae > Triticum > Triticum aestivum. The sequence goes on along the minus strand of NC_057798.1, from coordinate 357,026,031 downwards.
GTTGACAACTCTAGTGATGAATACTATGATGAAACGTCAATTAATCATGCTAATCAAACGAATGACAATGATACGGAGAAAATTGAGCTTCTAACTAAAGAACTAAACACTCTAAAGTTGGCTCATGAAACAATCTTCGAAGATCATCGAGAACTTTTAAGGGCTCATGAGAAGTTACGCTTTGAAAAGCTCAATCTTGATCAAGAGCATGAGTTCTTAAAGGCAATCAATGATGATCTCCGTAAGAAAAGTTCTTCTTACATTCCCAAGCGTTTACTCTTATCTACTTACATGCCTCAAGTCAAGTCTCGTAACAAGTACATGAAAGATACTTCCTCTAGTGGTAACAATAATAATGTTAAATCCAATATTGTTGCTTCTAGTAGTTCTCTTGATTCCACTAATGATTCTCTTAGCCAAGTTACACTTGAGCAATAAAATAGCTTATTGAAGGGAATTATAGAGAAAGGTGTTTACAAGAGCCTTGCCGGGAGTAAGCAATTCGAGGAAATTGTACGCAAGCAAGGAAGACACCGGAAGAATCAAGGTGTTTGTTTTGAACGAAAGTTCAATGCCAATGGAGTTGAGTGGGAAGAAGATCAATACCTCAAGACGAAGTTTGTTCCTCAATAAGAGAAGTATGATCCTACTTCCTTCAAGGGAACACAAGCTCAAGATGATCTTCCTCCACAACACCACAAGAACAAAGGCAAGGATAAGCTTCAAGAAGAGATTGATGCATTTGAAGAAGCACCTAGAGTCTCGGTCAAGTGGATTCCCAAGACTACGTCAAGTCCTACTTCATCAAGTACAACTACAACTCCAAGGATTCCCATCAAGATGATGTGGATCCCGAAGAAGAAGAACTAGAGAGCTCTTGAGGTCTCCACCAACATTCTTCACTCATATCTTTATGGCAAGGACAAGTGCAATCAACTTCCACATCTTGCACTAGTTTAAGGAGTCACAAACCCTCATGTTGGTAAGGCAAGGGACAAGGTAACCTAATGGTTTCATGGACATCATCTTGTGTGTGCGTCACTCTATGTCTATGGATATTCTTGTTTGTTCCTTGTGGGAGGAACCCATGTAGGCAAGTTGAAAGTGCAACTCACTCCAAAGGATTGCTCCAAATGATCTACTTCAACATTGAGCATCCACATCTTCAACACCTACATGAAGTCATCATCGACAAAACCCAAGGTTAGTTCATCCCTCTAAAGGGGGGATCTCACATCTAGGGGGAGCTTAACTCAAAAAATTGAGTCAAAGCAACTCTAATGGTGTGAACACATAAATGCATTATGTAAAAGTGGTAACCCCACTTGAGCTTAAATGATGAGTACGACCTATGATCAAATGTTCTCATTTGACTCCTAAGTCAATATACTCATATATAGATGACCTAGTCATCGGCAATTGTTTGATAGATGCTAGAATTGGTTGTGCATGCTTTGCTATATATTTCATTTGCCATTTTATTGTGTGAGCATGTTGGTGCATATTTTACTCATTCAAGGACACCCACTTGTTGTTTTGATTGTTTGGTTCATTCTTCTTTTGGCCAAGTGGATGGACAAGAATGCCTAAGAACCCTCTCTAGCTATCTATGCTTTTCTCGTCTCAAACTCTATTCATGCTACATCACAAAATTTTATCAAGTCAGATTCGAACCACTCTGTGTGAGGAGCACTCGGAGTCCCCGATTCATCATAGACTTAAACTTCCAAAACCTCTTTGTGATTCTCGGTCTGACCGATTCCTCCATTTTGGTCCTACCGAGATCATTAAGTTGATCTGAGTTTTCACTCTCGGTGCAACCGATTCGAACTTTTCGGTCACATCGAGTTGCTGTAACTGAACACAGTTATGCATCTCGGTGCCACTGAGTTGTTCCACTCGGCCACACCGACAGGGTTAGGCTATATATAGACACGGGCAAAATTTTGGAAATTTCTCCGAACCCTTTCGCCCGTGCAATAGCTCGCTCTACCATCGAAGGTCTCCGGATCGTCTCCTCGTCGCCAGCCGCCTCCTGTCGCTGGTCTCCGCCGCCGTCAACGGAATCCAACCCCACCGTTGCTGCCGTAGCGAGTTCATCGCCGCACTAGGGTATGGACTCGATCTTTGTGCTATCCACATCTGATTCCTAGCACATTGTACTCTTATTGATTCTTGCCATGATTGAAACAATCCTATCCACCCAAAGTGGCCCATAGAGTAGATTAGATTCAAATTTTAGGGTTAGGTTTCCGCCGAAACCATCTCAGACCCACCGAGTTGAAAAGCTCGGTCTCACCAATTTGGCATATGCCATTGCACTAGTGACACTCGGTCTGACCGAGAATTACTAATCGGTGCGACCGATTTTAGGATTCCGTGAAAGCCTAGCAGTCTCGGTGCCACCGAACTGTGACTCGGTCCAACCGAGTTCATCAGTTTAGGTTTCAAAAACTGCTTCAGTATCACCGAGTTTGAAAATCGGTTGATCCGAAATGTTTTCTGTGGAAAACTAAAACTGAATTTTTGAATCATTCTTTTGAAAAATCTCTGCATTTTGTGATGCTCATCCACTCTATCTCATCTATAACTCTTCACAGGGTCAGCAGTCAGCTTTTGCAGCATGTCAGAATAGAGTGACAGTCAGAACAGGTCAGCAGAGCAGATTCACATGAGTGAGGGCACTAGTCCCTCCAGCACTTCAGATGAAGGGAGCAGAAGCACTCCTAGCAACCTGCCTAAGGCTGCTACCAGGCAAAGGAGAAAGAGAACCTCAGACTCAGAAGATGAGGACTACAAAGCTGAAGAAGATGAGGTTACTTCCAAGAAAGTGGTGCTCAAGAAGGTATATGGCTCAGCAAAGGATATAAAGCCAGGCCTGAAGATTAAAAGGCCTGCAGGAAGACAACCAATGTCCAAGGCCAGGGCATCAACTCAACTGCCTGAAAAGCCTGATCCCAGAGAGCCAACTGCTGAAGGCAAGAAGAGGAAGGAAAGGGTCAAGAAGACCATGGCCAGAGTTGTTGGGCAACCTTCCATGATGGAAGAGGAAGAGCTTACTGCACCAGCACCAAAGGCACCAAAGCTTATGGGTGATGCTATTAAATCTGGGGCTGCAACATCTAAGCCCAAGGAAGCACCCAAAGCTGCCTCCAAGGCCAAGTCTGCACCAAAGAGGAATACCAGGAGTATTCCAGCTGCTCAGAAGAACAAGGCCCCAGTGCCTGAGGTTGCTGAGGAGGAAGATGAAGAAGGACATGTTGTAAGGAAGCTCAAGCCTAAGATACCAGATCACAATGATGCCCATCCTGTGGCTGAGGACATGAACATCAGAAAAGACTCAGGATTCAGGCTATGGAGGATGGCAGATCCGTATGCCACAAAGGAACAGCAGGACTGTTGTTGATTACAGGTTCCATACAAAGGAACAGCAGGACTTCTATGAGACAATCTTATTGGACAAGAAGCCCATAGTTTGTGAGATGAGGTGGGTCGACTGGACCTACATGAAGGAAAATGAAGAGCACTATCCTGGAGGGCAAGACAGCTTTGTTGCTTGTGGAGTTGCAGATTTTGTTGGGAAAAGCTCATAAACTGGAATGATGAACTTATCATGCTATTCTACTCCACAACACATTTTTATGCAGACGGAAGAATTGTTTGGATGTCTGAAGGTACAAGGTACCAATCCACTATTGAAGAATGGGCAAAACTTATAAATGCCCCAAAGGAAAATGATGATGATCTGGATGTATATGCCAAGAAGAAAATGGGACACAATACCATGGCACACATGTACAAGGAGATCCCAGACAAAGCCCTAGAGACTTTCTCTTTTTGATCAGTCCATTTTCTGTTGTCAGGGCTGCCTACTATCAATTGGATTCTGAGGCACACTCTGTTGCCCAAGTATGGTGACCACAACATGATCAGAGGGCATGCCATCAATATGTTGCATTTATTTGATGTGCCACAGAAATTCAAAGTCATGAGCCTTATAGTTGAAACCATTAAGAGGACTGCAACAGATCAGAAGAGGAGCTATGGTTATGCACCTCAGATTCAGGAATTGATCAACTCAAAGATGGGAACTGGCAAATATCTATTGGATAGGGAACATTTTCCACTCTATCCAGACTTTGAAGACAATGAGGTTGTCATGAATGAGGATGATCCATCATCAGTTCAAGCTCAAGAGAAGAAGGAGAAGGCAAGGAAGGAGAAGGCTGCCAAGATGCCAACTGAAGAGGAGGCATCTGAGTATTTCTTGAAAAACAAGCAGGAGCAGCTTGGTTACTTGAAGAGCATCATCACTGAGGATTGAGAAGGGGTTGGCCACCTTATCTCAAAACCAGGAGAGCTTGGAAAGAATCATGGAACAAAAATTCTATGATCTAGATGTCAAAGTAACTGAGATTCCGTCAGTTGTGGAGAAACTGCAGGATGACATGCAGGAGAGGAAGGGCAAGACAACCACAAATGTCTTTGCCAGAGTGCCTAGAGCTCAGAGGTCAGCTGCTGTGCCACTGCAAGACACTAGAGCAACATCTTCAGCACCAGCTACTGCCCCTTCAGCTCCAGTGCAACCAGCTTTAGCATCAACTCCAGCACCCTCTACATCAACTGAAGCCTTCGTCCAAGGAGCCATCTCTACACCACCAACTGAAGATCAAGCCTGAGAGTCGATCTAGCACTATGCATTTTCTATGAACTTTTTGGTAACTTGTTGCCAAAGGGGGAGAAAAATGTATAGATCATAGGCTTCGAGAGAGAGAGTGTGTTCCTTTTGTTCTCTCTTGCTTTGTTGGTTTAAACTTGTTTGCTTTTTGATTGGTTGAGATACTATGCTATTCTTGTGAGACATTTATGATCATGTGTTTGATCATAAGCTACACTTATGCATGTTTGATGATATTATCCTATCTATCTTATGTGTTCATTCACTTTTCTTGGTGGTGAGTGCATGTTTTTAATACTTATCATTTTGAGCGCTCCACCAACATGTATGTGACATGGAAGAGCTCTTGCTTATCACATACTTCTCAAAGTGACGATGTTTTTATTCTTATTATCATTTGTCGAAGCTTTGATCTATATGTTGTCATCAATTACCAAAAAGGGGGAGATTGAATATGCAACTATCCCTAGGTGGTTTTGGTAATTCATAACTACATATAGCTCATTGAGCTAATGCTATTCCAAAACTATTATTTCAGGAAAGCTCAATGAATGGCATGGCATGGATGATGAAAGTGGATCCCTCAAAATACTAAGGACAAAGGATTGGCTCAAGCTCAAAGGCTCAAGACTCTTCATTTTATATTTTAGTGATCCAAGATCACATTTTGTCTATAGGAAAAGCCAATACTATCAAGGAGGGATGAGGTGTTGCTTAATGAGCCTCTTGCTTCATGTGTTTTATGATATGCTCCAAAACCCTCAGCTACTTTCCCACATCCACAAATGACCTAAACCGAAAGCCAAAATCGGTCACACCGATTCTTCCAATCCGGCGCCACTGATTCCAAAAGTCATAGCCGCTGCCACAAACCATAAGCAAATCGGTCCTACCGATAGGGATCTCGGTCTCACCGAGATGGGATTGTAATCTCTCTGTTTCCCTTCGTAACGTTTCGGTATAACCAAAGTGAGCGATCGGTCCCACCGAGATTGCAATGTAAACTCTCTGTTTCCCTTTTGTAACATTTCGGTCTCACCGAAAAGAGCAAATCGGTCCCACCGAGTTTACCTAACCAACTCTCTGGAAAGCTTATTACCAAAATCGGTTTCATCGAGTTTGTGTAATCGGTCTTACCGAGATTATGTTATGCCCTAACTCTAACCGAATCGGTCTCACCGAGTTGCATGTCAGTCCCATCGAAAATCACTAACGGTCACTAGGTTTACTAAATCGGTCCGACCGAATCTGTTGAATCGGTCCCACCGAGTTTGGTAAATTGTGTGTAATGGTTAGATTTTGTGTGGAGGCTATATATACCCCTCCACCTCCTCTTCATTCGTGGAGAGAGCCATCAGACTAAACCTACACTTCCAACTTACCATTTCTGAGAGAGAACCACCTACTCATGTATTGAGGCCAAGATATTCCATTCCTACCATATGAATCTTGATCTCTATCCTTCCCAAGTTGCTTTCCACTCAAATCCTCTTTCCTCCAGATCCAAATCCTATGAGAGAGAGTTGAGTGTTGGGGAGACTATCATTTGAAGCACAAGAGCAAGAAGTTCATCATCAACGCACCATTTGTTACTTCTTGGAGAGTGGTGTCTCCTAGATTGGCTAGGTGTCAATTGGGAGCCTCCTACAAGATTGTGGAGTTGAACCAAGGAGTTTGTAAGGGCAAGGAGATCGCCTACTTCATGAAGATCTACCGCTAGTGAGGCAAGTCCTTCGTGGGCGACGGCCATGGTGGGATAGACAAGGTTGCTTCTTCGTGGACCCTTCGTGGGTGGAGCCCTCCGTGGACTCGCGCAACCGTTACTCTTCATGGGTTGAAGTCTCCATCAACGTGGATGTACGATAGCACCACTTATCGGAACCACGCCAAAAACATCCCTGTCTCCAATTGCGTTTGAATCCTCCAAACCCTTCCCTTTACTTTCTTGCAAGTTGCATGCTTTAATTTCTGTTGCCTATATACTCTTTGCATGCTTGCTTGAATTGTGTGATGATTGCTTGACTTGTCCTAAGATAGATAAAATCTGCCAAACTCTAAAATTGGGAAAAGGTTAAGTTTTTAATTGGCCAAGTAGTCTAATCACCCCCCTCTAGACATACTTCAAGGTCCTATAATAACCCCTCAGGAAGAAAAACAAAGCATGGGCGGCGTCGGCGCCGCTCCAAGCCCCGCCATAGCAATACCGGCCCCGGAGACGAAAATAATCCGGATGGCACCGAAGAAAAATATGACCCTGATCAGCCCGCCTTCGAGCAGGCCGAACAGGAAGATGAGCAGGTCAGCCCAGAAGAACAGGCGACGGACGGATACTCGGAGGAGGACAACTCAATGCCCCCCTCCGAAGACGAGATTAGCCTTGGTGACGATGAATTCGGCGTGCCTGAGGACCCCGTGGAGCAGGAGCGCTTCAAGTGTAGGTATATACCAACTGCAAGGAGCCTGAAGAAGAAGCAGCATCAACTCCAAACTGATCAAGACCTGCTCACAAATAGATGGACTGAAGTCCTAGCAGCCGAGGAGTATGGATTCGAGCGCCAAACGGCTGACCGGACACCCCGTGGCCGGGATAAAATGGCATATCAGCCCGAATACCAGCCCGCACCCCCATGCCGATACACTACGGCCCACGGCAACAGGCAAGACCTGCAAGATATTCTGGAAAACAAAGCAGGACAGCCAAGATCAATCTACGGATCACGGGGGCGCGCCCCAACACGCGATGATGATCTCCGTGCCGGATACATCATCAACAAGTCCGGTCGGGCAGTGCACAACAGCCTAGACCAATTCGAACTGCGTAGCCATATAGCCCGGCACAGAGGCGCCGCACACCCGCTCTACTTCACCGACGAAGTGATGGATCATGAATTCCCAGAAGGGTTCAAACCTGTAAACATCGAATCATACTATGGCACAACAGACCCAGTATGGATCAAAGATTTCCTTCTCCACATTCACATGGCCCGCGGAGATGATCTACATGCCATCAAGTATCTTCCCCTTAAGCTCAAAGGACCAGCCCGGCACTGGCTGAACAGCCTGCCAGCAAATTCCATTGGCAGTTGGGAAAACCTGGAAGAAGCATTCCTCGATAACTTCCAGGGCACATATGTGCGGCCACCAGACGCCGATGACCTGAGCCACATTACTCACCTGCCCGGAGAGTCAGCCCAGAAATTATGGACTCGGTTCCTTACTAAAAAGAACCAAATAGTCGACTATCCGGACGATGAAGCCCTGGCGGCTTTTAAGCATAATATCCGTGACGAGCGGCTTGCTCGACACCTTGGCCAGGAAAAACCCAAGTCCATGGCAGCTCTCACAACACTAATGACCCACTTTTGTGCGGGTGAGGATAGCTGGCTAGCTCGCAGCGGCACTACGCCACATTTCGGCACTTTGGACGGCCGCGATGCCAACGGCAAGCCACGGCGTAACAGACATAAGAGACGGAACAATGGCGACAACACTGAAGACACGGCGGTCAATGCCAGATTCCACGGATCTAAGTCCGGTCAGCGGAAAAACCCGTTCAAAAGAAATAATCAGGGACCGTCCAGCCTGGACCACATACTAGAGCGCTCGTGCCAAATTCATGGCACCCCGGACAAGCCAGCCAACCACACCAATAGAGACTGCTGGGTGTTCAAACAGGCTGGTAAGATAAACGCTGAAAACAAGGAGAAGGGGCTGCACAGCGACGATGACGAAGAGCCCCAGCGTCCGAATACGGGGGGACAAAAGAAATCCCCCCCGCAAGGTGAAAACGGTCAACATGATCTACGCCACTCACATCCCCAAGCGGGAACGGAAGCGAGCACTACGGGACGTCTATGCGATGGAGCCAGTCGCCCCCAAATTCAACCCATGGTCAGCTTGTCCGATCACCTTTGATCGTAGGGATCATCCTACTAGCATCCGTCATGGCGGCTCAGCCGCATTGGTCTTAGACCCAATCATCGACAGATTCCACCTCACGCGAGTCCTTATGGATGGCGACAGCAGCCTAAACCTACTTTATCAGGACACAATGCACAGAATGCGCATTGACCCTTCAAGGATCAAGCCCACTAAAACCACCTTTAAAGGTGTAATTCCTGGAGTAGAGGCCCGTAGTACGGGCTCTATAACATTGGAAGTGGTCTTCGGATCCCCGGACAACTTCTGAAGCGAAGAGTTGATTTTTGACATCGTCCCTTTCCGCAGTGGTTACCACGCACTGCTCGGACGAACCGCATTCGCTAGATTCAATGTGGTACCACATAATCCATACCTCAAGCTCAGGATGCCAGGACCGCGCGGGTTCATCACTGTCAATGGAACTATGAACCGCTCCCTTCGAACAGAAGAGCATATGGCAGCCCTCGTGGCAGAAGTACAATGCGGCCTACTCCGACAAACCAATCCGGCGACAACTTCGAGCACAGTCAACCGAGTCCGGAGCACCGCGCAACAGGATCATCAGGAACGCCAAGAGCGTGATTAGCAGTCCGGCCTCCGCTCAAGCCCCTTCAAAGCAGCATCCGTGCCATGCGCACACAATTACGCATTCAAGATACCATGGTCATAGGCGAAGGCGCATCAACGACTCAGTCAATAGTGCGGGTAACCGCCAAATACCTTCATACTCTTTCCCTCTTACCTTTCAGGACACAACATGAATGCAGCATCCTCAGAAGAGCCGAATTGCCAGACTAATATGGGAGAGACATCCAAGGAGGCAACAGACGTTGTGCACAGAACGAAATACCCAGGTGGAATCTATTTACGATCATTATACCTGCTTTATCTATCTGTACATAGCCTGCCCCTGGATAGGACATGTCAAATAGTCCTATTTTATCTCTGCTTAATGCATCCATTGTAAACATACGCTTACACGTATTTTTCGTCAATGGGAGATTATATATAGCGTCAGCTTATTATCCTTATTTGAGCATTTTCTTCTCTTATAAATGTTTATTTGATAATTGCATCCGTACACCTTGGTAAGGTCAGTTTGCTAGGGGCTTCTCATGGCGCCCCGTAATATGGCAAATAAAGTCCGAACACTTTCGACAGTGCGGCACCCCGAACTTATAGCACTATATGCATCAGCTCCGAATCATGTCTTGGATCTACAGTTGGGATAGCCTGGCTCCCTTGTTTTGGTGCCTTACGTTCCATTATATCGGCTAAGGTAGCGCAGGGAGAACTATTGCGATTGTGTCCCGGTTCTTTCGGACGAGCACCTCAGCAGAGAAAGCCGAAAACTCACTAGCATGATGTGGCGAGAGCTGGTCGCTATTCGAGCGGTATTAAAATCCTGAAAGATTTTCCGCTTTAGGCGATAAATCGGCTTCGTCCTATCTAGGCGTGTATAGTGCCCTGATTCGGCCTTCCGGATTCTAGTGGCTTCGCCGAAATTTAAAATTGTAGACTTCTATGGCTAAGTGAAAGTTATAAAGCCGCATAGTCCGATTGCGTTGTTCGCTGCGCCCGACACCTCCTTAAGGGACCAAACATTTGGATAAAGAGTGTCCGGGTTTTCCACGAACACCCGAGTACTAGTTACGTGGGGGAGGAAACCGACGACTGGCCTACTTTCAGAATTTTATAAACAGCCGCACAGAAGGTTATATATGTCAGTAGCCCCCGAGACTTGAAACAGTTAAGATAACTGTTTTAAGGATCATGTGTTATGCAGGGTCTTATAAAGAAGAACACGCAACTGTCCCAGGAGGTTGAAGAGTGCAAGGCCCAACTCGAGGCCGCACTGGCCGCTTCAGATAATGCCAAGGGGACCCCCTCAGGTAATATATGCTTTGAAAGATAATTCCGTTGTGAAGTGCGGCATGTGTGCAACTCTGACGATAATAGTACAGATGGGGCCAGAGTAAATCTGGACAAGCAACAACTCCTACGCCAACTAAAGGCTGGCGAGAGCATGCTGACGAGGGTGAGGCAAGAGAAGAACAAACTTCAAGATGCCAGTACCCAGCTGGGCAAAGAACTAAAGGATGTTCGTATTCAGCTGTCTGCTTCCGTAAAGGAGAATCGGCAACTTCGACGCGGCATTTTTAGTAAGTGCTTGAATGAATCTTCGAAAAAAGAATTCGGCGAGGAAGTCGATTGACAGAGCTATGTCAGTAGGTCTGCCGACAGGTCGTCCTGCGGAGGAAATGCCCGGTTCAACGGGGGACCTTCTTCTCGAGCTGTTGCAACTGCACGAACGAGTTCGCTAGGCAATGCAGGGCGTCGTCCAGGCTATGTGGGCATCCCTCTCCATGCCCGAAGGCCTTGGGGAGCTTGCAAAGAGGATGGAGGGAGTGTGGCAGAGCTTCCGATTGTGGAAGATATCGGCATGCCATCAAGGTACCAGGGAGGCCTGGACCATGGTGAAGACTCGGTACACGAAGGCTGACCCGAACCACATGGCCGAGGTCGGCCCTATGGGTCCTGACGAAAAGGAGATCCCTGTCAGCTTAGTATATGACCAGGTAGAGCTGGCTGCAAAGTATTCTCAACAGGATTGTAAATTAGACCGCCTGTTGGATGGTATTGAAGAAGAATATGCCGAGTCGGATTGACTATAATTCAAAATGACATGAAAAATGCCTTCTAGCCGGATTGTAGATCGTTTGTCATTGCGGACCTTTTCGCTTCGACCTCTGGACCCTATAGTCCGGAGTGTGTCCGAATACCCTCTCGATTATGTAAGAACCGGGGCATGCATGGAGACAAGGCGTAGGGGTCATAATTGCTTTAGCAGACAAGTGCCCAACTAGTTATGTTATATTACATGGTTAGTAGGAAACATCTTCTAGGGAGAATAGTTCCATTAGGGGTTCCTTTCCCTGGGAGGCATGCCCTAAAGTGCATGTACGAACTGCTAAAAAGAGTAGAAAAGCATCTGGGGGCAGATAGATAAACAAGAAAAATCATCTTTTAGTTCACCGACCGAATATCCCCTTAAGAATGCTAGCTTTCGGCTTCACCCAGTCTGAGGTACACATCCGGCTGACCCGGCAGTAACAATCGCATAGGTGCTCCCTTTACCACCTAGCCGAACGAAGGGGAACGTAGGGGTAAGCACAGGAGCCAGGCAACCCAGCTTGGCCAAAACTTAAGTCATATCGATGCATATAATGGTGTATAAAAGGTTCATGCGGAAGTGTCACACATGTTTTGGGCATGATGAGCGTGGGTGGCCCATCAAGAATGTGCGAACAATGCACAGGCAAGCCCCTAAGGGCTTGGGAGAAAAAAGGTAGAGAGAAGGAGGGAAATGCCACGCAACTCATGTGAAAAAAAATAAAAAAAATAAAAAGGGGACAGAGGAAAGAGACGAACACGGAGTCCGGCGCTAGGCGTAGAATCTTCGTAGGCATGCTGCGTTCCATTGGTTCAGCTCGAGTCGGTTGTCCGATGCGCTTCGCAAACGGTATGCTCCACCAGTCAGTACTTGGTCGATTATGAAGGGACCCTCCCATTTAGGCTTTAGTTTGTCCTTTTTCTTGTCCGGCTGGCATAGAACTAGTTCGCCAACATTATAAGTTTTGGCCCGTACTTCTCTGCTTTGATATCTTCGAGCCTGCTGTTGATAGAATGCGGAACAGGCTTTTGCCACGTCGCGCTCCTCATCCAATGCATCCAAGCTGTCTTGCTGATCGAGCTCGGCTTCTCTTTCTTCGTACATGCACACTCGAGGTGAGTCATGAATTATGTCGCAGGGCAGAACTGCCTCTGCGCCGTATACCATTAAAAATGGTGTGAATCCGGTAGTGCGATTCGGCGTGGTCCGCAACCCCCAGAGTACGGAGTCAAGCTCCTCTACCTAGTGCGTGTTGGATTCCTTGAGGGATCGCACTAGTCTGGGTTTGATGCAGCTCATGATAAGACCGTTGGCTCGTTCGACTTGACCCTTAGTTTGTGGGTGATAGACTGAAGCGTAGTCGAGCTTGATGCCCATGTTTTTGCACCAGAGTTTAACTTCGTCGGCCGTAAAGTTTGTGCCGTTATCAGTTATGATGCTGTGGGGGACGCCGTAACAGTGTACAACCCCGGATATGAAGTCTATCATCGGTCTGGATTCGGCCGTCTTTACAGGCTTGGCCTCTATCCATTTGGTGAATTTGTCCACCATGACCAGTAGATATTTTTTCTTGTGGGTTCCTCCTTTAAGGGGTCCAACCATGTCAAGCCCCCAGACCGCAAAAGGCCAGGTAATGGGTATGGTTTGTAGGGCGGTAGGCGGCATGTGTCTTTGATTAGCGAATAATTGGCAACCGACACATCGCTGCACTAAGTCCTGAGCGTCTGCCCGGGCCGTCGGCCAATAAAATCCGGTACGGAAGGCCTTGCTTACAAGGGCCCGGGTTGCGGCGTGGTGCCCGCCGAGTCTGGCATGAATTTCAGCTAGAAGGTTTCACCCTTCCTCTTCGAAGATACACCTTTGAAGGACTCTAGTTGTGCTTTCTTATAAAGCTCTCCCTCGTGGACTTTATAGGCTTTAGATCGCCGCACTATGCAGTGGGCCTCGTTTTGGTCCTCGGGAAGTTCCTGCCTAGTTAGGTAGGCCAGGAATGGTTCTGTCCACGGGGCAATGACTACCATTATTGTGTGGGCTGATGTTGTTGTTTCGTGGCGAAGCCACCAACTGTGTCAGAATGTTCAGTGAGGGGCAGTGTGGTTGTGTCTGGGCTATTGTTTTTGGACTCTCCCTCCCATGATACGGATGGCTTGAATAGCCTCTCTAGGAAGATGTTGGGAGGGACGGCATCGCGCTTTGCACCAATGCGTGACAACACATCTGCTGCCTGGTTATTCTCCCAGGCTATGTGGTGAAATTTGAGCCCCTCAAACCGCGCTGACATCTTTAAGACGGCGTTGCGATAAGCTGCCATTTTTGGATCTTTGGCATCAAAGTCTCCATTTATTTGGGATATCGCGAGGTTTGAATCCCCGCGGACCTCTAGGCGCTGAATGCCCATGGAGACTGCCATCCGGAGACCGTGTAGAAGGGCCTCGTATTCGGCCGCATTGTTGGAGTCCGTGTACATTATCTAAAGTACGTATTGGACTGTATCTCCGGTTGGGGACGTCAGAACGACGCCAGCCCCCAGGCCAGCCAACATTTTGGAGCCGTCGAAGTGCATGATCTAGTTGGAATATGCACCGTACTCTTTAGGGAGCTTAGCTTCAGTCCATTCTGCGATGAAGTCGGCCAAAACCTGCGACTTAATAGCTCGTCGTGGCTTGTAAGTTATGTCGAACGGGAGGAGCTCAATGGCCCATTTCGCAATCTGGCCTGTTGCGTAGCGGTTATTTATAATGTCATTAAGGGGTACTTCGGAGGCTACTGTTATTGAACACTCTTGGAAATAGTGTCGCAGCTTCCGGGATGCCATGAACGCTGCGTATGCTATCTTTTGATAGTGCGGGTACCGTGACTTGCATGGGGTTAGGACAGTGGACACGTAGTAAACTGGTTTTTGGAGAGGGAATTTGTGTCTGTCCGTTTCTCGTTCGACAACGAGCACCGCGCTTACAACTTGATGGGTTGCCGTGATGTATAATAGCATTGGTTCGCCGGTGGTGGGCGTGGCCAGGACCGGATTTGTTGCCAATATGGCTTTGATTTCGTCGAGTCCGGCCGTGGCGGCATCTGTCCACTCGAAGTGTTCGGTGCGTCGCAGGAGGCGATAAAGTGGTAATGCCTTTTCTCCTAAGCGGGAGATAAAGCGGCTTAGAGCCGCCACGCATCCAGTCAATTTTTTTATTTGTTTGAGGTCTTTTGGGATATCCAATTGTGACAGAGCTCGGATCTTGGCTGGGTTTGCTTCAATTCCTCTACCGGATATGATGAAGCCCAAGAGCTTTCCGGCTGGTACGCCGAAAACGCATTTTTCCAGGTTGAGCTTAATGTCATATGCTCGGAGATTGTTGAATGTGAGCCTCAAGTCGTCTACTAGAGTATCGACGTGTTTGGCTTTAACGACCACGTCATCTACGTGTGCTTCTACTGTTTTGCCGATCTGGTTGGCCAGACATGTCTGAATCATGCGCTGATATGTTGCGCCGGCGTTTTTGAGCCCGAAGGACATCATGTTGAAGCAGAATGGGCCGTATGGGGTGATGAATGCCGTCGCGGCTTGGTCTGACTCTGCCATCTTGATTTGGTGGTAGCCAGAGTATGCTTCGAGAAAACACAATGAATCGTGTCCTGCAGTGGCGTCGATGATTGGATCGATGCGGGGGAGGGGGAAGGGATCCTTTGGGCAAGCCTTGTTAAGGTCGTTGAAATCGACACATAGGCGCCAGGATTTGTCCTTCTTTGGTACCATTACCAGGTTTGCTAGCCAGTCTGGATGTTTTATATTTCTGATAAATCCGGCCTCCAATAGTTTGGCTAGTTCCTCCCCCATGGCCTGTCTCTTGGGTTCAGAGAAGCGCCGAAGAGTTTGTTTGACTGGCTTGAATCCTTTTAGGATATTTAAGCTGTGCTCGGCCAGCCGGCGTGGGATTCCTCGCATGTTTGAGGGGTGCCAGGCAAAGATGTCCCAATTTTCCCGTAGGAATTCTCGTAGTGCGGCGTCTACATCGGGGTTTAATTGTGCCCTGATGGAGGCCGTTTTTGTGGGGTCCGTTGGATGGACTTGGAATTTGACTATTTCGTCCGCTGGTTTAAAAGAGGTGGACTTGGATCTCTTATCTTGTATCACATCGTCCCTGTCCACCGTGGAGCGCAACGCAGTTAGTTCCTCGACCGCTAGGGCTTCAGATAATGCCTCCAGGGCCAGTGCGGCTGTCTTGTTTTCGGCACGGAGCGCTGTGTCCGGATCACTAGCAAGAGTGATGATTCCATTGGGTCCGGGCATTTTGAGCTTCATGTACCCGTAATGGGGTATATCTTGAAAAATTGTGAATGCTTCTCGCCCTAACAGAGCGTGGTATCCATTGCTGAACGAGGCCACTTGAAATGTGACCTTCTCGGATCTATAATTATCCGCGTGCCAAACACCACATCCAGTGTGATTTTCCATGAACAACACGCTCCCCGGCTTGGTATAATTCCTCTAAAGGTTGTGTTCCTTCGCTCAATGCAGCTCCAATCTATTTCCATTTTTCGCAGGGTTTCCTCATAGATGAGGTTAAGTCCGCTACCGCCGTCCATGAGTACCTTTGTAAGTTGGAAGCCGCCCACTATCAGACTGAGGACCAATGCGGCTAGTGCTCGGGCTGTCCAGAATTTAGGTTCGTCACTGGCATTAAAGGTAATAGCCGTGTCACTCCATGGGTTTATTGTTGCTACTTGGTAGACTTTGGTAAGGCTGCGGAGCATTCGTTTCCTCGCATTGTTTGATGCGAAAGTCTCGAAGACTGTCGACACCGTACTGGCGTTTCTGGGGTGGTGCTCTATGGATTCTGGAGTTAGAAGCTCCTCGCCACTTCTGGCCACCTGCCGGAGTATCCAACATGCTCAAAGGTTGTGAGTTGGTGTGACTTCCCCTGAACTATGAATTTTACAGGGTCCGTTGAGCCATCCCTCCAGTACGGTCCCATACCCTGTAGAGGGTTTTTGTTTTTTGCTATTTGGCTCAGGTGCCTGGCGATAATGCGCCCTTTTGTTTCGGATTGGTATTGTATTCAGGGCCGGATTGTCCCAGAATTTAGTTTCGGTTTTCCGAACGCTTTCTGTCGCACAGTACTTTCGTACTATGGATGTCAAGTCGGCGAAGCATGTAATTTCACGGCGACTTATGGCGTTGAGGATTCCGATGTCCGTGCAGTTGTTACAGAAGGATGAAATTGCGTCTTTCTCATGGCAGTCCTTTATCCTGTTCATAACTAGGAGGAATCTGGCCCAGTAGTGGTGTACTGTTTCCCCGGGCTCTTGCCGTATTTGGGATAGATCCCTTATATTTGGGTGGGCGGGTGGATTTAATTCCGGAGCCTCGCCCGATATAAGATTCAGGGGCCAAGAAAATTCCAAATTCGGAAGCTTGTTTTCTTGGACGTTATTCAATGAATCAGGCCTGCTGCCTAACTTTAGGTTCAGGGCTTGGGCAACATCCTCCCCTCCGCGGGTGTCCGGCTTGGAGGGGTCGGGAATCCGGACACATCTGGTCCTTAGGATGGGCAAAGATTCGCCGCATTATTCTTCCACCACCTCAACATGGTGGGTGACCTGGGGAGAGTCAATCTCTCTTTGATCGGGTTTAAGCCCAATCTGGCCGTAATCTGTAGCAACTCCCAGGGCGGCAATGCGATCCAAGAGCTCGTTCAGGGAAGAGAGCTCCATCGGATCTAACTGCTCGGCAAGTTTCGAGCTGATATGGAGTTTGCTTTCGATGGCCCGAGAGGTCATCGTCGGCGCGGCGGCCGAACAGGCGGTCATCAAAAAACTGCCTCGCCGGAGGGTTTGGCCGACAGCCAAAGCTCCTTTAGCAACAGCGCCGTCTTTAAAGACGGGGTGCGGCATCCTTCCTGACGGTGACGACACAGAGGAACTCTCAACGAAAGCACCAATGTCGGTGTCAAAACCGGCGGATCTCGGGTAGGGGGTCCCGAACTGTGTGCCTAGGAGGATGGTAACAGGAGACAAGGGACACGATGTTTTTACCCAGGTTCGGGCCCTCTTGGTGGAGGTAAAACCCTACTCCTGCTTGATTAATATTGATGATATGGGTAGTACAAGAGTTGATCTACCACGAGATCAGAGAGGCTAAACCCTAGAAGCTAGCCTATGGTATGATTGTTGTTCGTCCTACAGACTAAAACTCTCCGGTTTATATAGACACCGGAGAGGGCTAGGGTTACACAGAGTCGGTTACAATGGGAGGAGATCTTCATATCGTATCACCAACCTTGCCTTCCACGCCAAGGAAAGTCCCATCCGGACACGGGACGAAGTCTTCAATCTTGTATCTCCATAGTCCGGGAGTCCGGCCAAAGGTCATAGTCCGGCCATCCGCACACCCCCTAATCCAGGACTCCCTCAAAGCCCTTCATAGCCAGTTCGACCACCATGTGGAGTTCAACCAACTACTTCAGTTGGTCGCTCAGAGGCATCGGATGTTCGGCCCCAGCATACTGGGACCAGAACAGCTTCTCCGTTGAGCTCCCCTCCTGGGCATGGTAGAACTCCGCAGCGTCTAATACGCTGCATGGCAGATCTGCAAATGCCCTTGGAGAGCTCCAAATTCGAGTAAGTAAAAGAAATGCCTCCTCCACATGTTTGCTTTGCATAAAGAACTTCTTACCCGCTGCTATCTTTTTGGCCTCTTTGATCTCCTGCTGTGCTTTCTCGGCTTCGGCCTTGGCGTCTTTCAAATTTACAAGGGCCTTCGCAAGCTCGGCCTCTTTCACCTTCAGATCATGCTCCACGGACTCGCACTTCTTGCTGAGGTCCCAGAGCTCTTGTTGTACCTCGCCCACACTAGCACTTTGCTTTTCGCGCTCCTTGCATTCCAAGGCCGCTTTGTCTTCGGCCGCGGACAACGCTTTCTTCAAAGACGCCACTTCGGCGGTGGCCCCTGTTACACAGTCACGACGCTTTGGCGTTAGACTAACTAATTTGGTCTATCCTCAAATACATAAGAGAGGGGAATCACATACCCTTGTTCCCTTCGAGCTGCCTCTTCATAAGGTTGAGCTCTCCCTACGCCTGCTCCAGGTCCCGCTTCAGTTCGGCAACCTCGGCAGTATGGGCAGCAGCAGCAAGCAGCACAGCCTGCTTACGAACACAAATATTTGTTGTTAGACTCCTGCGGATTATTATTGACCCTCCGTTTGGTTTTTCTTTCCGTACACCAAACAGAGTATCAGGGGCTACTACCTATCGGGTGGTAATCTTACACATATTTCTTACTTACCTCAAAGCCTGTCAAAAGGCTGGTGCAAGCTTCGGTTAGTCCGCTCTTGGCGGACATAACCTTCCGAATCACCGAACTCATAAGAGTACGGTGCTCTTCGTCCATGGAAGCGCTGCGAAGCGCTTCTAGTAGACAATCCGATGCCTCGGGTGCAATGGAAGTCCTTAATGCAGACGGCTCTCCCTCCCTAACGAGGGGCTGTCCGCCTGAGTTCGGAACCATTGATGGTTCCGGGACAGTGTTCGGCTGAGAGCCCAGCCTATTGTTGCTCTCATTAACACGATCCGTGGGGATCTTCAACCCCGCGTGTCCGACGTCTGGGACCCCGCCTCGGGGCGTCTCCAGAGTCACCTCCCCCCACTCTGGGAGCCTTCGGGACAACACCTCCTTGTCATCCATGGGTTGAGGAGTAGTGGCTGTTGGAAGCATTTTGATCTTCAAATCACTCAGGGACCCAGAGGAAGACACTTCGGGGTGAGCCCTGGCCGGACTGCACATATGTTCAGCGTTAGACAAAAGCTATAGAGTGAAGTTATGATGGAGTGCGGACACTTACGATCGCACTGGGGGCTTCCCCCTGGACAGCCACCCCTCCTCACTGTGAGCGGCTGTGGCGGAGTAGTCCGGAAGGGACACCTTCCCCTTCTTGGACGCCCTAGCCTCCCCCTCCGGCGTGGATTTTCTCTTCTTCTCCCCCCAGTGCAGGGAGGTGGAATTTCTTCTTGATTCCCTGTCAGGACCCCGACTCGATGTCACATCGATCTAGCCGGTAACACCTCATATCACTTTGCGGCCTCACGCACGGTATCCCCACGGGTGTCGCCTTACCTTTCCCGGGACCGTTTGCGCCTTTTGGCTCACGTATATGATAGTGTCGCTAGCATCCATATGATAAGGAGCCCGGGCTGACATGACTAGTCGTAAACCCAAAGTGGCACAGACTTACAGGGACAGGCATCCATGACCTAGCTTCGAACGTGTCGGTCATCAGCAAGTGGGTCCGGGCTGTAGCACTGGGCTAGCAGGACTCCGGTAAACCGGGCTGTAGCGGGCTAACAGGACTCCGGTACTCAATGCGTGACATTTCCCCGAAGGGACAGACACAAGAACGAAGAAGGACACATGCCGGCCAGCCTAAGTGTTCCAGAGCAGTAGCAAGCTACCATGGCTCAGCGGTAACACTAGGAGACATTTCCCGGTAAGAGAGGCTACTAAAGATAAACGACTAGATAGTCAGATCCCACACATACCAAGCATTTCAATCATACACACAATATGCTCGATATGTGCAAATACAACGAAGCATCACAACATGACTCTACGACACAAGTACTTTATTTAAGGCTCAGGGAGCCATACATAGCATACACAAAGGTACGGGTCCCACGACCCAACATACAAGTCATACAGTCATACAAACCAGCAGCGGAAGTAACTTGTCTGAGTACAGACAACTAGTAAAATAAAAGAGGCTTGGAAAGCCTAACTATACTACGTGGTCCTTCACAAGCTCAGGATCACCACCTGGGCCTTTAGCCTACTCGTTGATGTCAACGTCTACATAGAACCCATCAGAAGGGGTTGCAGCGTCTTCTGTAAAAATGTAAATTATAGCAACATGAGTACAAAGGTACTCAGCAAGACTTACATCAGATCCTACATACATGCATATTATCAAGAAGGGTTGGTGGAGTTATTGCAGCAAGCCAGCTTTGACTCTTGGCTAGACTATCCTACGATACTTCAACTTGAAATGGTTTTGCGCACACGAGTCCACTACTCACCACTTCAATACACTACCGAGGATCCACCTCCGTCTTCCTACGGAAGAGACATCCTCGGCACTCACACTTATCTTGAGGCTTTTAGTAGTTTCCATTTACATTGTCTATGAACTGTATAGGCAACCAAGTAGTCCTTTACCGCGGACGCGGCTATTCGAATAGATCATGATAACCCTGCAGGGGTGTACTTCTTCATACACGCTCTCACCTCTTACCGTCGTTTACACGACATGTACTCGGCAACCTTCAAGCGGAAGCCCAACGTGGGTGTCGGCCACGACCTACCTAATCACCTAAGCCTCCAGTCCAGGTTTATCGCCTATCCAGGTTCCATCCGCAGGGAGTCCGGCCGAGGTTTCCCATACGGCCCCGAACGATGTGACAGGGTTCCCGAGATACCTAACGGGTATTCGGTACACCCGGCCACGTACCTACCGCATCACAGCCCAACCCTACGGTCAGCGCTGTCCACGGCCTCCAGTAGGCTACAAACACCAGAAACTACTTGCAACTCCTGGACGGAGAACTAGGGTGAATAAGAAGCCGAGAGGGTCCATTGGTTTCGGGCCCAATGCATGGTAGTAGCTGATTCTTAAATCACACATACAGATCTCAGTGCTTAAGGTCGGCTTCAATGAAACAACCCACCATGTACTCCTACATGGCCTCTCATCGATACCTTTACCAAATCGTGTTCACCACACCACTCTCATTACCGACATAATCATTTCACTCTAGCCCATCACCCAGATGAACCAGACCTGACACGACTCTAAGCATAGCAGGCATAGCAAGGTAGGAACAACACATACATATGGCTCAATCAACTCCTACACATGCTAGTGGGTTTCATCTAGTTACTGTGGCAATGACAGGTCATGCAGAGGAAATGGGTTCAACTACCGTAGCACACAGCAGTTTGAAACGCGTTGTCTTAATGCAGTAAAAGAGAGCAGGAGCGAGAACATGGGATTGTATCGATATGATCAAATGGTTGGTTGCTTGCCTGATGGTTCGATGCACTGATACGGTTCTTCGTTAGGGTAATCACGGTACTCCTCGGAGGCAGAACCTGTCGCAAAGGACACCGATACACAACCATCACCAAACAATGTGCAACAATATGATGCATGCATGAAACATGGCAATATGAGTGTGTTGGGCTAATGCAACTAAAACCAGAAGGGTTTGAACAAATTTGAATCAAAGATTCAAATTTCAAACTCAAACATGGCCTTTTAAAGTGCTTTTCCTTGTTCTGCTTAAAACATCAATTTAACTTGTTTGATCATGCATGAAAATAGTACAGATGGATAGATTGGATTTTTCTGATCATTTTTCATATATAATTTGTCCAATTTGGAGTTACAGAATAAAAGTTATGAATTTTTGAAGTTTAAATAATATTCTGGAATTTCCTGATTTAAATTAAATCCAGAAATATAAATATTGCGCCAGCATGACGTCAGCATGACGTCAGTGGTCAACTGCGGCTGGCTGGGGTCAAACCTGACGTGTGGGGTCCACACGTCAGTGACAGGGGGGTTTAACAGGGTTAAATTAATCCTAATTAGGAATTAGTGGCGCTGGGGCCCACTGGTCAGTGTCAGGGGGGGTAGTTAGTTTAACTAATTCGGTTAGTGCTAATCCTAATTAGCTACAGGGCTGGGCCCACCTGTCAGGGACACAGGGGGGGTCCTGCCGTGGTCAAGGTGGGTCAAACCCACCGGCGACATGACGCCGGCGAGGCCCGAGACGGCGGCGCGATGCGGAAACGCGCTACAGGGCACGGGCGAGGCCGTGCTTGGGCTCGTTGGAGAGCCCTTGCTCCCGCGCGTCGAACGGTGGTGGTGGCCGTGCCTGAGGTGGCCGGTACCGACGACGGCGACGACCGTGGCGGCTGCCGGAGCTCGGTTGAGCTCGGGGTCGAGGCTACAACGGCTGCGGAGATGCGGGGTTGGCACCTACGGCTTCTACGCGGTACGGTGAGGACGTGGGTGTGCTCGGTTGGGCGCTACGGTGACTGTGGCCACGACGGCGACATCGCCGGCGGCGTGGAGTTCTCGGCCAAGACGGGGCTAAGGCCTAGAGGTCGAAAGAGACCAGGGGAGAAGGGGAAGACGACTCGGGGGCTCACCGTGAATCCGTTTGGAGGGTCAGTGGGCTCGAGGGCGGCCGGAGTGCAGCGAATCGACGGCGATGATCTCCGGTGGCCGAGGAGGGGAACGGCGACGTGGGCGGCGATGCAGGGCTTCCGGAGACCCGTGGATCGGTGGGGAGGAAGAGGGGGTCGAGGCGGAGCTCCTGAGCTAGCGGGGGAGCGAGGGGTGGCCGGTGACGGCTGCTATGGCGAACGGCGGCGATGGTGGTGTTCGGCCGTGAGAGAGAGAGCGAGGGAGAGGAGGGAGGAACCGAGGGAGAGTGAGAGAGAGCAGGGGGGAGGGCGTGGCGTCGTCCGGGGCATCGAGCGAGGAGGGGAGGGCAGGCAGGCAGGCGAGCAGGTGGCGTGGCGCGGTGGCGCGCGCGCGCGCCGGCCACACTCCCCTCCCTCTGTCGAGGACGAAGACGACAGAGGAGGGAGGCGGGCTGGGCCGCCTGCTGGCTGGGCCGGCCAGCTGGCTGGGCTGCACAGGGAGGAGCCCAGGTAAGCTCCTCCTTTTATTTATTTTCTGTTTTCTAATTTCTGACATTTGTTTTGATTTAAATAATATATTAAATCATTTATTTACCTTATGCCAATTTTTGCAGGAGCTAGATATATTATTCCAGAGCTCCTTTATAATTGGCATAATATTTGGACATATATTAATATATATAATAATATATTTCCAATGCAAATATTTATGCATTAATTCCAAATGCCCAAAATAAATACCTATGAGCTCTTAAAAATATTGGTTTGATTTTTATCTCTGTCCAATATTTTCAGAGAGCAACATGAGCATTTTCTTGGACCCTTTTGGAGAAATTTTTATTTGGATCATTTTCAAAAATGATTCTGAGGGTTTCACAAATCCCCATTTCAAATTAAATGGAAATTTAAACATGATGCACACACTCTGATGCATGACTAGCTAGGGTGTGACAACTCACCCCCACTCAAAAGAATCTCGTCCCGAGATTTGGGTTCCTCCGGGAAGAAGGCGGGATACTCAAGTCGAAGACGATCCTCCCTTTCCCAAGTTGCTTCATCCTCAGAATGGTGCGACCATTGAACTTTGAGAAACTTGATATTATGACGTCGGGTGGTACGTTCGGCCTGATCGAGGATACGAATGGGGTACTCTCGATATGTAAGATTATCTTGGAGATCAAGCGTTTCGTGGTCCACTTCACGGATAGGATCCGAGAAGCAACGCCTGAGTTGAGAAACGTGGAAGACATCGTGGACTCTGGAGAGGTGCGGAGGTAGTTCCAACTGGTAGGCAACTTCTCCTCGTTTGGCGAGAATGCGAAAAGGTCCAATGTAACGAGGAGCCAATTTGCCTTTGATACCGAAACGATGGGTTCCCTTCAGAGGGGTGACCCGAAGATAAGCCTTCTCGTCAACCTCGAAAGTCATAGCCTTATGTTTTCGGTCATATTGACTCTTTTGACGAGATTGGGCTGTTTTCAACTTTTCACGAACGATACGAACTTGTTCTTCTGCTTCCTGAATCATATCCGGGCCAAAGAATTGTCTTTCCCCGGTCTCTGACCAGTTAAGGGGTGTTCGACACCGTCGTCCATAGAGAACTTCAAAAGGGGCTTTACCCAAGCTAGATTGATAGCTGTTGTTGTAAGCGAATTCGGCAAATGGAAGGCACTTCTCCCAGTCCATTCCGAATGAGATAACAGAGGCTCGAAGCATGTCTTCTAGAATCTGGTTGACGCGTTCCACTTGACCACTCGACTGAGGGTGGAAAGCGGTGCTAAAGGAGAGACGGGTTCCCATAGCATTTTGGAAACTTTCCCAAAATCGAGAGGTGAAAAGACTTCCTCGATCCGAGTTAATTTCCAAAGGAACACCATGGAGGGACACTATTCGGGAGATGTATAAGTCTGCCAGCTGGCTAGCGGTTATACTCTCACGAACAGGTAAGAAATGGGCTACTTTGGAAAGACAATCGACCACGACGAAAATAGCATTATTCCCTCTCTTGGTCCTGGGAAAACCGGTAATGAAATCCATACCAATTTTATCCCATTTCCATTCAGGAATAGCTAAGGGTTGAAGGGTGCCAGCAGGCCGTTGATGCTCTGCTTTTACACGACGACAGACGTCGCAATTAGCAATATACTGAGCAATTTCTCTCTTCATCCTAGTCCACCAGAACCTCTGGCGTAGGTCCTGATACATCTTAGTACTACCGGGATGAATGGTGAGAGGAGATTCATGAGCTTCCTTAAGGATCAACTGCCGTAGATGCTGGTTCTTGGGAACCACTAGACGGTTCTCAAAGTACACAACACCATGATCATTTGTGGAGAAACAACTAGCACCTCCGCTAGCAATGTTCTCTTTGATTTTAGGATATTCCCTTATCTCGCTTTTGGGCAGCGATGATTTGATCCGTAAGAGTAGGTTTTGCCACCAAGGTGGAAAGAAAACCTTGAGGAACAATGTGAAGGTTAAGCTTCCGAAATTCCTCATGGAGAAGCGGTTGACTTTGTTGTAACATCAGGTTGTTACAATAAGATTTACGACTTAGCGCATCAGCCATGACGTTGGCTTTCCCTGGGGTGTAGGTTATTCCTAAGTCGAAGTCTGTGATCAACTCAACCCAACGTCTTTGCCTGAGATTCAGATCCGGTTGGGTGAAAATGTACTTCAGACTTTGGTGATCAGTGAATATTTCGCAACGATTACCGAGGAGGTAATGTCGCCAGGTCTTAAGTGCATAGACTACGGCTGCAAGCTCTAGATCATGAGTAGGATAATTCTCCTCATGTGGGTGCAATTGCCGTGAAGCGTAGGCAATTACGTGTCGATCTTGCATGAGAATGCAACCTAGTCCTTGTCGCGAGGCGTCGCAGTAGATAACAAAGTCCTTGGAGAAGTCTGGCGGTACCAGTACGGGAGCAGAGGTCAGGCGTCTTTTCAGTTCCTGAAAGCTGTGCTCACATTGTGGAGTCCATCGAACTTCTTATCTTTCTTGAGGAGTTCGGTTAGAGGTTTAGCAACCTTGGAGAAGTTCTCGACAAAGCGACGACAATAGCTCGCTAAGCCTAGAAAACTCCGAACTTGCTTGACCGATTCAGGTGGAGTCCAATTAAGGACGGCTTGAACTCGCTCAGGGTTAACAGCAATACCTTTACCAGATATTACATGACCCAGATAGGTCACTTCTGACAACCAGAATTCACATTTAGAAAATTTGGCATAAAGGCGATGCTCTCGAAGTTTCTTCAACACTAGCCTTAGATGTTCGGCATGTTCTTCCTCGTTCTTGGAGTAGATGAGTATATCATCGAGGTAAACCACGACGAATTTATCCAAATACTCCATGAAGATTGAGTTCATTAACCGAGAAAAGGTGGCTGGAGCGTTGGTTAAACCGAAGGACATGACGGTGTACTCGTATTGGCCATAACGAGTAACAAAGGCCGTTTTAGGAATGTCCCCGTTTCTGATTTTGATTTGATGGTAGCCCAACCTCAAATCCATCTTGGAGAAGACTGAGGATCCAGCGAGCTGATCATACAGGTCGTTGATCCTGGGAAGCGGATATTTGTTCTTGATTGTGACCAAATTGACAGGTCGGTAATCTACAACCATCCGGTCCGTACCATCCTTCTTCTTGACGAATAGGACGGGGCAAGCCCACGGAGATGAACTAGGGCGGATGAAACCCTTTTTCAAGGACTCATCGAGTTGTTTCTTAAGCTCGGCTAGTTCTAGGGGTGCCATCTTATAAGGTCTTCTAGCAATCGGAACGGTTCCTGGAATGAGGTCTATTACGAACTCAACATCCCTGTCAGGTGGAACACCTGGCAATTCCTCTGGAAAGACATCCGGGAAGTCACGGACTACCGGAATGTCCTCAAGGTCTGGCAAAGGGCTGGCGTTAAGAGAATATAATTGTCGCTTGGCTATTCGGGTCAAGACATTGACTATCTTCCCCGAAGGATGGGTGAGTTGAACAGTCCTAGAGAAGCAATCAATTTTGGCTTGATGAGCTGACATCCAGTCCATACCCAGAATGATATTAATATCTGAAGATTTAAGGGCTATCAAAGACGCGAGGAAAACAAGTCTGTCGACTTGGATTTCATTTCCATAACTTACCCTAGAGGTCTGCCATCTAGAACCAGGAGTAGAAATTTCCATAGTGGATGGCATGTCACAGAATGCAACGTTATGCAAACGAGCATAATTTTCGGATATAAAAGAATGAGAGGCTCCTGTATCGAAAAGAACAGATGCCGGGTGGCAATTAACAAGAAGCGTACCGAGAACGACGTTGGGATCCTCTTGAGCTTCTTCGGCAGAGATACAGTTGACATGGCCACGTGAAGCGGTGACCGGCTTGGCGTGGAATACTTTTCCCTGTCGGCTTGCCACGGCCAACAGCTTTAGCAGACTGGTTGGGGTTGGTCTGGGGACACTCACGCATATAGTGACCAGATTCCCCACACTTGAAACAAGTCACGGAACTGGTACGTGGAGGAGCATTGTTGGTTGGACCCCCATAGGGCTTGGCCGGTGCAGACTGTTGAACAGGGCGAGGCGCCTGGAAAGATGGCCTCGGTGTGAACCTGGGTGGCAGGGCGGTGTTGGGTACCCACACGCGGCGCTTCTGAGGACCAGCACCGGATGAGGAACCCATGTCACGGCCATGCTTGCGTGTTGCGTCATAGTCAGTCTGACCAGTTTCAGCACTGATGGCTTTGTTGACAAGTTTCTGAAAAGATGTGCACTCATGCAGACGGAGGTCACGGCGAAGCTCAGGACTAAGGCCCTTACGGAACCTTGCTTGCTTCTTGGCGTCAGTAGAAACTTCCTCGGTTGCATATCGTGCGAGATTACCAAACTCCCTGCTGTAAGCATCCACAGAAAGTCGGCCTTGGGTGAAACTGCAAAATTCTTCACGTTTACGGTCCATGAGACCCTCCGGAATGTGATGTTCACGGAAAGCCTCGCTGAATTCAGCCCAAGTAGTGACATGGCCCGCTGGGCGCATAGCTCCATAATTCTCCCACCATAGACTGGCGGGGCCTTCAAGATGATATGCAGCAAAGGTGACCTTGTCAGCCTCCGCTACCAGCGCGGAACGCAGTTTGTGAGCGATACTGCGAAGCCAGTCATCAGCGTCGAGAGGCTCGACGGAGTGGTGGAACGTGGGTGGATGTAATTTGATAAAATCACTGAGTGACACCACGTTAGTCCTCTGATGGTGTGCTGTGTTCTGTTCAATACGCTCCAACAAACGGTTGGTCTCCCGCTTGTTTCTCTCAGCTTCCATCATAACCTCGGCTAGGGAAGGAGGATGAGGCAGATTTGCATCCCTGACTTCACTGCCTTCGGCCTGCTCTTGAGGAGCAGGGTTAGTGCGCGTGTTGACCATCCTAGGTAAACAAGACAATGATTTAGTCAGGATGATAAAATTCCGACATAGGATACAAATGTAAGGAATAACTCGAAATGCAAGATGATCATCCGTATGACATGGTAGATACAGAAACTGCTTCTTTTATTCCATCGTCATACACACCATACAGGGTTTAGTACAAGACCAAACAAAGTACTATTACGGTGAAAAGAGGATTACATCTCATCGGAGGCATCCAAGCTCCTATACATTATTTTTCTACACCTCCGGAAAGAGTACAAACTAGGTCATATCCCACGAGTCACGCGGGACGATAGACGACACAGCTAGTGCGAACTAGTGATACTACCACTAACTCAGACCGATCCGTAGTAGTCCTCGTAGAAGTCACCTCCATAGCCTGGAAGCTCAACATGATCATCCGGAAACAGACGATCTCGCGGAGCTTGTGGACCATAGGGGCTAGGATGAGGCCTTGGACCAACAGACGGTGGCCTGCGGGGACCGCGAGGTGGGGTGATGCCTCCTACATCACGCCAACCCATCACGTCTGGCAGAGCAGATCTCACAGGATAGAGATCGCGCATATCTGAATATCCAGCTTGCACCGCCGGTGCGAACCGAGTCAAAGTGGCCCAGTGGTCAGCACGGGTATTGAAGAGCTCTAACCTCAAGGCCCGATTTTCACGGTCCTTATCCTCGAGCATCTCAGCAGTGGTGCGAGTCCGTGAATCCTCCTGAGTGGGGTCAGCATAGATAGCCTGGAGATACCCTTGTGCTCCCGGAAGTGATCCTGGCATATACCGGAAATCAGAGTCCCGAAATAGACCAGATCTGACTCGCATAATGGTCATCATAGAGTAGGCGGCGTCCTGCACAGCCATCTCAATAGTAACCCCGAGTCCATAGGAGCAGTGAAGGGGCTCGGTGGATCCAGGATAAGATGGAAATATCCTGACAGTGCAGAGATACTGGCTTTGATTAAAGTCCCGAATTGCTCTTCGACCGTGTACTCAGGATACCAGCGGTATCCAGCCTCAGTCATTACCCTGACCAACTTGGCAGTATGGCCGGGTACATCTAGGCATCGAGTCAGGCGAACCACTTGATTGAGGTCGCGAGTGGCCATCTGAAAGCACAATCATAATGCAAAGGCATTAGAATTTCTAGCAAAATTTCGGCAGCATAACAGCTGTAAATGCTCAAGAAGGATTTTGAGACATTTGACAAAGGATTTCGTACACACTCAACATCATCATATCAAAGTTCTGAATCCATTCTAACAACATAATGTGGTAGTAGAACTGAACTAGGCTTGTATCCATCAAACTTATAAGGTACTACTGATTAGTAACACGTGATCCTGATAGAGAGAATAGATCCTAATTCCTTAACCCCCGGTGGAAGAATGGACTGACTCAGATCAGAATGTCATAAGATAAAGGAGTAAAAAGAGCCTTACGTTCCAACCCACAAACAATTCCCCTACATATAACTAAAGAATTTCTAGACTCAACATCGACCAGTTTGGCTTGGAGAACCTACAGGCAGTCCGGCTCTGATGCCAACGCTGTCAGGACCCCGACTCGATGTCACATCGATCTAGCCGGTAACACCTCATATCACTTTGCGGCCTCACGCACGGTATCCCCACGGGTGTCGCCTTACCTTTGCCCGGGACCGTTTGCGCCTTTTGGCTCACGTATATGATAGTGTCGCTAGCATCCATATGATAAGGAGCCCGGGCTGACATGACTAGTCGTAAACCCAAAGTGGCACAGACTTACAGGGACAGGCATCCATGACCCAGCTTCGAACGTGTCGGTCATCAGCAAGTGGGTCCGGGCTGTAGCACTGGGCTAGCAGGACTCCGGTAAACCGGGCTGTAGCGGGCTAACAGGACTCCGGTACTCAAAGCGTGACATTTCCCCGAAGGGACAGACACAGGAACGAAGAAGGACACATGCCGGCCAGCCTAAGTGTTCCAGAGCAGTAGCAAGCTACCATGGCTCAGCGGTAACACTAGGAGACATTTCCCGGTAAGAGAGGCTACTAAAGATAAACAACTAGATAGTCAGATCCCACACATACCAAGCATTTCAATCATACACACAATATGCTCGATATGTGCAAATACAACGAAGCATCACAACATGACTCTACGACACAAGTACTTTATTTAAGGCTCAGGGAGCCATACATAACATACACAAAGGTACGGGTCTCACGACCCAACATACAAGTCATACAGTCATACAAACCAGCAGCGGAAGTAACTTGTCTGAGTACAGACAACTAGTAAAATAAAAGAGGCTTGGAAAGCCTAGCTATACTACGTGGTCCTTCACAAGCTCAGGGTCACCACCTGGGCCTTTAGCCTACTCGTTGATGTCAACGTCTACATAGAACCCATCAGAAGGGGTTGCAGCGTCTTCTGTAAAAATGTAAATTATAGCAACATGAGTACAAAGGTACTCAGCAAGACTTACATCAGATCCTACATACATGCATATTATCAAGAAGGGTTGGTGGAGTTATTGCAGCAAGCCAGCTTTGACTCTTGGCTAGACTATCCTACGATACTCCAACTTGAAATGGTTTTGCGCACACGAGTCCACTACTCACCACTTCAATACACTACCGAGGATCCACCTCCGTCTTCCTACGGAAGAGCCATCCTCGGCACTCACACTTATCTTGAGGCTTTTAGTAGTTTCCATTTACTTGTCTATGAACTGTATAGGCAACCAAGTAGTCCTTTACCGCGGACGCGGCTATTCGAATAGATCATGTTAACCCTGCAGGGGTGTACTTCTTCATACACGCTCTCACCACTTACCGTCGTTTACACGACATGTACTCGGCAACCTTCAAGCGGAAGCCCAACGTGGGTGTCGGCCACGACCTACCTAATCACCTAAGCCTCCAGTCCAGGTTTATCGCCTATCCAGGTTCCATCCGCAGGGAGTCCGGCCGAGGTTTCCCATACGGCCCCGAACGATGTGAACAGGGTTCCCGAGATACCTAACGGGTATTCGGTACACCCGGCCACGTACCTACCGCATCACAGCCCACCCCTACGGTCAGCGCTGTCCACGGCCTCCAGTAGGCTACAAACACCAGAAACTACTTGCAACTCCTGGACGGAGAACTAGGGTGAATAAGAAGCCGAGAGGGTCCATTGGTTTCGGGCCCAATGCATGGTAGTAGCTGATTCTTAAATCACACATACAGATCTCAGTGCTTAAGGTCGGCTTCAATGAAACAACCCACCATGTACTCCTACATGGCCTCTCATCGATACCTTTACCAAATCGTGTTCACCACACCACTCTCATTACCGACATAATCATTTCACTCTAGCCCATCACCCAGATGAACCAGACCTGACACGACTCTAAGCATAGCAGGCATAGCAAGGTAGGAACAACACATACATATGGCTCAATCAACTCCTACACATGCTAGTGGGTTTCATCTAGTTACTGTGGCAATGACAGGTCATGCAGAGGAAATGGGTTCAACTACCGTAGCACACAGCAGTTTGAAACGCGTTGTCTTAATGCAGTAAAAGAGAGCAGGAGCGAGAACATGGGATTGTATCGATATGATCAAATGGTTGGTTGCTTGCCTGATGGTTCGATGCACTGATACGGTTCTTCGTTAGGGTAATCACGGTACTCCTCGGAGGCAGAACCTGTCGCAAAGGACACCGATACACAACCATCACCAAACAATGTGCAACAATATGATGCATGCATGAAACATGGCAATATGAGTGTGTTGGGCTAATGCAACTAAAACCAGAAGGGTTTGAACAAATTTGAATCAAAGATTCAAATTTCAAACTCAAACATGGCCTTTTAAAGTGCTTTTCCTTGTTCTGCTTAAAACATCAATTTAACTTGTTTGATCATGCATGAAAATAGTACAGATGGATAGATTGGATTTTTCTGATCATTTTTCATATATAATTTGTCTAATTTGGAGTTACAGAATAAAAGTTATGAATTTTTGAAGTTTAAATAATATTCTGGAATTTCCTGATTTAAATTAAATCCAGAAATATAAATATTGCGCCAGCATGACGTCAGCATGACGTCAGTGGTCAACTGCGGCTGGCTGGGGTCAAACCTGACATGTGGGGTCCACACGTTAGTGACAGGGGGGTTTAACAGGGTTAATTTAATCCTAATTAGGAATTAGTGGCGCTCGGGCCCACTGGTCAGTGTCAGGGTGGGTAGTTAGTTTAACTAATTCGGTTAGTGCTAATCCTAATTAGCTACAGGGCTGGGCCCACCTGTCAGGGACACAGGGGGGTCCTGCCGTGGTCAAGGTGGGTCAAACCCACCGGCGACATGATGCCGGCGAGGCCCGAGACAGCGGCGCGATGCGGAAACGCGCTACAGGGCACGGGCGAGGCCGTGCTTGGGCTCGTTGGAGAGCCCTTGCTCCCGCGCGTCGAACGGTGGTGGTGGCCGTGCCTGAGGTGGCCGGTACCGACGACGGCGACGACCGTGGCGGCTGCCGGAGCTCGGTTGAGCTCGGGGTCGAGGCTACAACGGTTGCGGAGATGCGGGGTTGGCACCTACGGCTTCTACGCGGTACGGTGAGGACGTGGGTGTGCTCGGTTGGGCGCTACGGTGACTGTGGCCACGACGGCGACATCGCCGGCGGCGTGGAGTTCTCGGCCAAGACGGGGCTAAGGCCTAGAGGTCGAAAGAGACCAGGGGAGAAGGGGAAGACGACTCGGGGGCTCACCGCGGAGCTGCAGGGATGGTTAGCGGGCTCGGGGCGGCCGGAGTGCAGCGAATCGACGGCGATGATCTCCGGTGGCCGAGGAGGGGAACGGCGACGTGGGCGGCGATGCAGGGCTTCCGGAGACCCGTGGATCGGTGGGGAGGAAGAGGGGGTCGAGGCGGAGCTCCTGAGCTAGTCGGGGGGCGAGGGGTGGCCGGTGACGGCTGCTATGGCGAACGGCGGCGATGGTGGTGTTCGGCCGTGAGAGAGAGAGAGCGAGGGAGAGGAGGGAGAACCGAGGGAGAGTGAGAGAGAGCAGGGGGAGGGCGTGGCGTTTATTTTTTTTCTGTTTTCTAATTTCTGACATTTGTTTTGATTTAAATAATATATTAAATCATTTATTTACCTTATGCCAATTTTTGCAGGAGCTAAATATATTATTCCAGAGCTCCTTTATAAATGGCATAATATTTGGACATATATTAATATATATAACTAATATTTCCAATCCAAATATTTATGCATTAATTCCAAATGCCCAAAATAAATACCTATGAGCTCTTAAAAATATTGGTTTGATTTTTATCTCTGTCCAATATTTTCAGAGAGCAACATGAGCATTTTCTTGGACCCTTTTGGAGAAATTTTTATTTGGGTCATTTTTCAGAAATGATTCTGAGGGTTTCACAAATCCCCATTTCAAATTAAATGGAAATTTAAACATGATGCACACACTCTGATGCATGACTAGCTAGGGTGTGACATTCCCCCCGCCTCCACGGGAGGAATTTGTCTCGTCATCATCAGATGACAGGGGTATGACGGCCTTGCACCGAGGGCCTTTTTCGCCCCCCTGGTCCGCCTCCCCGGGCCCCTCATCCTTTTCTGATGGGGCATCTTCTTCTTCTTCCTCCCCCCCTTCGTGGGAGGAGTCTGCCTCGTCATCTTCGGACGAGGCTTCTGGCATAACCTTACGCAGGAGACCCTTTCTGGTCCCCGGAGCCTTCTTCTCGGCCTTCTTCTCCGGCACCTTGTACGGTGCCGAGACCAGCATCTCCGTCAGGAGAGCATCAGCTGGGCCTTCTGGCAGCGGAGCCGGACAGTTAACCTGCTCCGCTCTCTCCACATAATCCTGAAGCAAACATGCGTAACTACTTAAGGCTCTCCCAGGAATATATTGAGAAGAACCGGGTCCGGTAGTAGTCTGAGAACTCACCCGACTAGGAGCCCGCACGGCGTGAAGCCCGCGGTCCTCGGATGTGGGAGGAGGTACTTCGGAGGCCTTGAACATCACCTTCCATGCGCCTTTGTGTGTCATGTTGTAGAGCTTCCGGAGCGTCTGATGTTCGGCCGGGACGAACTCCCACAGATTGACTACCCGCCTTTGGCAGGGCAGGATCCAGCGAATGAGCATGACCTGGATCATGATGACAAGCTTGATGTTCTTGTCCTTCATGCTTTTGATGCATGTCTGGAGTCCGGTCAGCTCTGTAGATTCGCCCCAGGACAGGCCCTTCCTTTCCCAGGAGGTGAGCCGCATGGGGGCTCCAGATCTGAATTCGGGGGCCGCCGCCTAGTTGGCGCAGCGTGGCTCGGTGATGTAGAACCACCCCGATTGCCATCCTTTTACGGTCTCCGCAAAGGAGCCGTCCAGCCAGGTGACATTAGGCATCTTGCCCACCATGGCTCCTCCGCACTTCGCTTGCTGGCCACTTACAACCTTCAGCTTCACGCAGAAGGTTTGCAGCCATAGGCCGAAATGAGGCCAGATGCGGAGGAAGGCATCGCACACGACGATGAACGCCGATGATGAGGACATGACTACCTTGGATATGACCAAAAATATTGCATATATGCATATTTGTCAGGTGATTTGTAGTGCAAACTATTCAATAATCTATTTATGTTATCCAGAACAAAAATACTTCACACACTTTTGTGTTTTGTCTAATTGCAGGTGTATGGGACATTTGTACAATCCACATATGAAGATAAGGAAGAAAGAGATGTTTATTTGCTGTCCAAAAAGTTCTCTCACGTCACTTTTGGCCCAAGAGAAGATAGAGTCCAAGTCTCTCACGTTCTGGATTCAGATTAGTACTGCACAGACACACCTGACTCAAAACGCACACAAGTTTTTCATACGGACTCCGAATTGGGTGATTCTTTTTTTGTTGGAAACTAGATTTCGTGCACTTTCCAACCCAATTGGAATCACCTTCAAATTCGTCCGGAGCGTTGAGTTGTGGACGAAACAATCTGATGCTGCAGCAGAATCCGAGTCAAACTACAAGTCCAAAGGTGTTACATCACCTCCACTTGGGCCCATTGGCCTTGTACGACCTAGATTTAGTTTTAGGCTGCCTTGGGACGTCCTCCCACCTCCTTGGCCGCCACCCCTTGCTCCTATATAAGTAGATCCATCTAGTAGCTTTTCCTTGGGATTTGTTTAGTTAAAAGTTAGCCATTGCAACTTCGTGTACTTCGTTTGTGTCCAACGACCAGACCAAGACCGCTTCCGGATCCCCACCTTTATCAATACTTCATATATATTTGCAATATTCAGATTGCTTTTATGATATTCTTGCTCGTTCTTCGATTGCTTGCAGGAATAGACCTTCGTGGTCAGGTTGATCGTGCACCGGCGTGGTCAATAACCTCTGGAGATTGGTTTAGCGATTGCTAAGGCGCAACGTCGTGCACGTTTGTAGTCGGATCGTCAAAGTCGTCTCCACCAAATCGATAGTTACCATCTCATCGAAAGATCGGGACACCCTCGCCTCTATCAAGTGGTATCAGTTTTCAGGTTGCTCGGTGAGAATTTCCAGTTTTTCCTAGATTAGATTTATTTTCTTACCTATTGTCCAAGAAAAAGCCACAAAACAAAAGTTAGATCTATTCATCCTTTTTCCTAGCCAGACTGAGCCTTTGCAATTTTCTTTTCATTGTTTGCATTATTGAATTATCGGTTGCATCGCCGTGTCGAGTTGCTGGCCTTAGTGTCTAGTTCCTTTAGAGTTTCGAGTTCTGTTCACATTAGTCACGCAGCCGCTGCATCATTATCCCATCCGCTGTCCATCATCCCATCCACCAATTTCCACCATGTGCTACGCACTGTTTATTGTCATAATCATAGTTGAGGTCACTCACATCTTCGCCTGATCGAATCTGCATCTTATCTAGTTTGTCTTGGAAAGAGGGAGAAAAAGAATATAAAGAAAGAAAAGAGAGAAAAAAGGAAAGAAAAAAAAAGAAAAAGAGGGAGAAGAAAGAAAAAAAAGCGTGAGAAAAAAAAGAGAGAAGAAAAAAAATTGGATCTATCTAGAATCAATCTCGTACCTGAATTCGGATTGGAATCTGTTTTGCGCACTGTTCAGTAAAACAGGTGTATCTTCCTCATACGAAGTCCGTTTTGGCTCCGTGAGTACTCAAATTGAAGATAGCGACGAGCCGCATCTAAATATTTGCAGAAGCTAGTTCAATATTTGACACCTCAAAATCGGCTCCTAAATAGGTCTTTTTACCCTCCGAAGTTCGTGAACACAGCTTGTTCCAATTTTTGAGGCCAGTTTTAGAATTCTTTGACTCCTCATATCAACTCGGAATTGAGTGATTCTTTTTGCATTGGAAAGCTTGAGTTAGTAGCATTCTTTGAAAGAATTTATCAGAAAATTGTCTTAAACTTTTTAAGAGGAAAGTTGGAGAGAGAGTTGTTGTATATCCTGCTTGGCAGTTGTTTTTCATCATTATCTTCACTGCCGTTGTGATCTTCACTTATATCTTGCTGTCAAGAGCTACTTAGTATCCTTCATTGATGCTAGTTGTGCTACGCCGTGACCTCATTAGTGTTCTAGGCTCGCGTCTCTAGTCCGGTCTAGCCTAGGACCAGCACAGTACCGTCGTTGAGCGTTTATTCAACATTGCATCTTTGAATTGATTATTGCTAATCTTTTGCTACCATATATAGCCAACCCAGCTCCACATATTTCTACACCGTGTATACGTACGCTCCCCTGGCAATCGCTTTACTCAATATTCGGAGTTACTTGACACCGCTGGTTGCCGATCACCGCCTGCTGCATGGTAAGAACTTGTAAGACATTGATATTTGCTTTACTGTGAGCGTTTTACCACCACATCCTAGTAGTTATAGGAACATTATTTTTGGGTTTTGTTTCTTGTTCTACTAATCATGACAGGATCCAGAGTCAATTCATGGTCTTTGTCGATCGCGGGAGACGTGCCACCACCTTTGCAAATACCACAACCGTCACGAGAGGTGCACAAACATCCAAATGCACATGATCAGGTTAATGTATCTATACCACCATTTAATGGCCGTTTTAAACCTGCTTTATATATTGAATGGGAGTTCGACATAAAAAATATAGTTGCTTCCCATAATTTCGATGAACATAAAAAGGTTAAGGTTGCGGTTGGTTCTTTCACTGGTTATGCTTTGGTTTGGTGGAGTGAATATTGTCGGTTACACCCTGATTATATACCTACTACTTGGGATGATTTGAAACTTGCCATGCGACATACTTTCGTCCCTGCTTATTATACTCGTGACATGATTAAGAAGTTGCAACACTTAAAACAAGGTAGTGAAACTGTAACAAAATATTATGATGATTTACAAACTACCTTGTTGCATTCCTCTTTAGAAGAAAGTGAAGATGATTTTATGGATAGATTTTGGGGAGGATTAAACCGTGATATTCAAGAGATACTAATTCATGAAGAGTGTTATCCTATGGACCATTTGTTTCATCTTGCTTGCAAAGCTGAACAGGAAATAAAACGACGTGTTGGCCACGAGGAGAACAAGCGCACGGTGCACATTCCAAGAGTTGATATGATTGTTCCTTCAACTACTAGGCATACTATGACAACCACATCCGTTGTTGTCAGGACTACATCACCTCCACCATGTGACACATCGCCCCCGAGAGTGGCTACATCATCTGAGTTGATCATAAGAGGTAATGACAAAGGTACTGATCTTCCATCTCTACATGAGAATGATGAATGCCTTGTCAATTTGAATGCACCATCTGATGAGCTACCCACTACTTTGATCACACCACCTATTTTAGAGGACTACGTTGATAATTTGACTTTGCCATGTGATCAAACAACTGAAATACCAACAATTTTGAGTGCACCCATTGAATTAACTATTGATGCAAAAGAACCAATGTTTAATCATTTTGATATGACCTCTAATCTTGGTGATGATTCTGTGTTGAATGACTTATTGCATGTTTGCTTATTTAAGCATGTTGTAGCATCTAAATTTGATGCAAGTAAGGTTTATTCACCAATATTGGGATGGTTTAATGATGAACATTGTCAATCTTTTGAAATGAATAAGAGCTTCACTTATATGTGCAAACTGAGTTGCAATATTTTCATGCCTTCTACTTCTTGTGCTAATTTTTTGGCTTTAGATTTTATGAACTATGCAAGTTACTCATCTATTGATGTGTCATATATGCAAAAATCAAGGGAAGTAAAAATGGATGACATATACATATACAACATGTACACCTTGTCTCTTTTGTTAGCCACATTTCAGATTAAGCAACGCCGAGGACGGCTTTATTTTCAAGAAGGGGAGGATGATGAGGACATGACTACCTTGGATATGACCAAAAATATTGCATATATGCATATTTGTCAGGTGATTTGTAGTGCAAACTATTCAATAATCTATTTATGTTATCCAGAACAAAAATACTTCACACACTTTTGTGTTTTGTCTAATTGCGGGTGTATGGGACATTTGTACAATCCACATATGAAGATAAGGAAGAAAGAGATGTTTATTTGCTGTCCAAAAAGTTCTCTCAAGTCACTTTTGGCCCAAGAGAAGATAGAGTCCAAGTCTCTCACGTTCTGGATTCAGATTCGGACTGCACAGACACACCTGACTCAAAACGCACACACGTTTTTCATACGGACTCCGAATTGGGTGATTCTTTTTTTCTTGGAAACTAGATTTCGTGCACTTTCCAACCCAATTGGAATCACCTTCAAATTCGTCAGGAGCATTGAGTTGTGGACGAAACAATCTGATGCTGCAGCAGAATCCGAGTCAAACTACAAGTCCAAAGGTGTTACATCACCTCCACTTGGGCCCATTGGCCTTGTACGACCTAGATTTAGTTTTAGGCTGCCTTGAGACGTCCTCCCACCTCCTTGGCCGCCACCCCTTGCTCCTATATAAGTAGATCCATCTAGTAGCTTTTCCTTGGGATTTGTTTAGTTAAAAGTTAGCCAACGCAACTTCGTGTACTTCGTTTGTGTCCAACGACCAGACCAAGACCGCTTTCGGATCCCCACCTTTATCAATACTTCATATATATTTGCAATATTCAGATTGCTTTTATCATATTCTTGCTCGTTCTTCGATTGCTTGCAGGAATAGACCTTCGTGGTCAGGTTGATCGTGCACCGGCGTGGTCAATAACCTCTGGAGATTGGTTTAGCGATTGCTAAGGCGCAACGTCGTGCACGTTTGTAGTCGGATCGTCAAAGTCGTCTCCACCAAATCGATAGTTACCATCTCATCGAAAGATCGGGACACCCTCGCCTCTATCAGCCGAGATCTTGAGGACAAAATTCGGGGCTAGATCATGGAAATCAAGGCCATAGTAGAACATGATCCCGTGGACGAAGGGATGGAGTGGAAATCCCAGTCCACGGACGAAGTGGGCAACGAATACGACCCTCTCGTGGGGTCCTGGGGTCGGAATGACCTGCCCGGCGTCTGGTAGCCGATGCGCTATGTCCACGGCCAAGTATACGGTTGCCCGAAGGTTTGTGATGTGCTTCTCCTTAACGGTGGAAGCCACCCACTTGCCTCCTGCTCCAGACATGTTTAGCTGTGGGGAGGAGACGAGGGCTTGGGCGCTGGAGCTCGAGGGGGCAAGAGTGGGCAAAGGAGGAAGGAGGCGTGGGTAAAAATGAGGAAATCTTATCCCTTTAGAGGGGCGCCGAGAGCGGTGCGCCTCCCCACTTGCCCATTGGGAATCGCTTGTTTCCCAAGCGCCACGATTGATGGCGCGGTTAGATTACCCATACCCGTACTGATGAGAATCTCATGATAATGGGACACGATCTCTGCTTTGACAAGACGTGTCAAAGAAACCGCCTCGCAATATGCGCTGTAGGTGGTTGTGGGAAAATGGTTTGAA
This sequence comes from Triticum aestivum, assembly GCF_018294505.1. Taxonomy (NCBI): domain Eukaryota; kingdom Viridiplantae; phylum Streptophyta; class Magnoliopsida; order Poales; family Poaceae; genus Triticum; species Triticum aestivum. Next base: position 356,986,218 of record NC_057798.1, on the reverse strand, counting down.
TAATGATCTTACCGTAATAACGTGTCACGTCATCAGAAAAAGTTGTCAGCAGAGTGCGTTTGTGAAATATCATTCTCTCTACAGTGGTGCGTAAAGATCATTTTGTGGATCCGGACACGATTTAAGTGTTCGATGACTACTTTGGAGTATTCGGAGAAGGAACCCGCCTTGGAATGCCGAAGACAATACTGCGCGCCGGACTCATCGTCATTGAAGGCTGGTTCAGGGGCTACTGAGGGAGTCCTGGATTAGGGGGTATCCGGACAGCCGGACTGTGTACAACGTCCGGACTATTGAAGCGTGGAGATACAAGACTCAAGACTTCGGCCCGTGTCTGGATGGGACTCTCCTTTGCGTGGAAGGCAAGCTTGGCGATTCGGATATTGTGTTTCCTTTATTGTAACAGACTCCATATAAACCCTAGCCCTCTCCAGTGTCTATATAAACCGGAGAGGTTGGTCCTTAGAAGACCGATCACAATTACAATCATACCATCATAGGCTAGCTCTTAGGGTTTAGCCTCTACGATCTCGTGGTAGATCTACTCTTGTACTACCCATATCATCAATATTAATCAAGCAGGAAGTAGGGTTTTACCTCCATCGAGAGGGCCCGAACCTTGGTAAACATCTGTGTCCCTTGCCTCCTGTTACCATCAGCCTTGACGCACAGATCGGGACCCCCTACCCGAGATCCGCTGGTTTTGACACCGACAACGAGTGAATCTGATGCTTGAAGACATGCTCCGAGCCTGTGTCTTAGCATATGGAGATAAGTGGGAAGATTGCCTACCCTTTGCCGAGTTTTCCTACAACAATAGCTACCAGTCCAGTCTTCAGATGGCACCGTTTGAGGTGCTATATGGACGGAAGTGCCGCACTCCCCTCAATTGGTCTGAGACTGGAGAAAGACTAGTCTTTGGACCCGATATCCTCCGTGAAGTAGAAGAGCAAGTCCAACTTGTCAGAGAACGTTTGAAGACTGCCAAGTCAAGACAAAAGAGCTACGCTGACCCACATCATCGAGACATGACCTTCCGAGTTGGAGATCATGTCTATCTCCGGGTCACACCTCTCAAGGGAACTCAGCGCGTCCATGTCAAAGGAAAGCTCGCACCAAGATACATCGGACCCTTCAAGATTACTGACCGACGAGGAGAAGTTGCTTACCAGTTAGGATTGTCACTTGAACTATCTGATGTGCACAACGTATTCCACGTGTCACAACTGCGGAAGTGTCTCCAAGTTCCAGACAAGCCTGAGCTTTACAAGGACGTCGATCACCAAGCCATTGACCTTCAGCCTGATTTGACTTATCGTGAGAGGTCCATCTGCATTTTGGATGAGGCTGAGCGACGCACTCGAAGCCGCACCATCAAGTACTTCAAGGTCCAGTGGAGCAACCAGACTGAAGCAGAAGCCACCTGGGAACATGAAGACTACATTAGATCCGAGTTTCTCGATCTCTTTTAGAGCCTAGTTTAGGAATCTCGGGGACGAGATTCTTGTAAGGGGGGTAGGTATGTCACACCTTGTTTTTGTAACATGTCATTTGCATTAATAAAGCATGAAATTTTGGACCAACGAAAACTTTTGCATCGTTTGGCTTTTTATTTGGAGTTGGTTTTTCTCTCTGTGATTTTTAAGTGCTCCTTAAAGTCAACACAACTCCACCTTATATACTTCATCTCCTTGCCCCAAACTTCTGCCCAATGATCATGCCATGTGTATAGTGCAATATAGTATTTTCTTACAAATTTTTTTTGGCCAATTAGTATTTTCAAAAATGTGTTTTCCAAACCCCCTGAATTGAGGTTTGCACTACAAGTACTTGATTTGGGGTATGAAAAATATTTCAAAGAGTATATTTGAAACATACTAGATATAGGACCCCCATAAACCACAAAAATATGATTTTAAAAGTAAGTTTCCTATTTTATTTAAAGGCTTTTCCTTTAGGCCAGAAATGGACTTTAATAGGTAACAATTATTTAAAAGCTTCAAAAATATTTGAGGAAAATCAGGGAAACTCAGTGGACATATATTTTCCATATATAAGGGTTTCAACACATGGTCATGTTCAAAATATTGGACAAAACCCCCCAAACCCATTCCTGCCCATTTTAAGGATTTGAAATATTTCTATAGGAAATATTTTCATAAAACTCCAAGGAAAATCCAGCAAGTCACAAATGCATATTGTGATCACCTTGCAGAGCCTCATCCCAATTAAGGTCATTTTGGTTCACCAAAATGACCCAAAACCCCCTCTCACTAGAATCAAATTTGAACAACTTTGTACTGCCAACTTTCTCTCCTTGATCCCAACTTTTGTGAGGATGATCACATGACCAAATGAGGCCACCACACCAAGTGGTGCATCAAGGAGAAGTGATTTATTCAACTGGATCTGCACAAGTTCATTTCTGCTAATTTCTAGGGTTTACAAAAGTTGCATTGGCAACTGTGCTCAAATAAGCTCAAAATGGGTGGAAGGCCCTAATTATATGTGCCATTTCACCCTATGGAGTCACATGACTAATGGAAATCATCTACTTGCCCAACCCAACATCAAACACCTTCTTCCACTTTACCAAAAACCCTGTTTGGTCCTCTTCCACTAATCTCCATGAGATTTACTTTTTACCACAACCCCTCCTAGTCCCCCTCTATCACCTGGATGCTTTTCAGTCTGAGGAAGCAATGATGAAGGGGGGTGGCACCCTATTTTTCTTCTCTGAACAGTGGATTCCTCCCTCTCTCTCAGTCTCCTTCTCTCCCCTAAGCTTTCCAGAGCATCCAAGGCACCCCAGGACTTTTGCCCACATCTCCTACAGCGTCCAGACACAAGTGGGAGCGCGCGGACGCGGGAAAGCCACGGATGCCAGCCAAAGTCGCGCTCTGGAGCGCTTGTCAGGGAACCAGACCATTGACGCCGCATCCCCCGACCACCTGGAGTCTCCCCTTCGCGCCAGTCGATGCCCCTCGACGTCCGCTCCACGCCAGCAGGCTGCCCACTTGCTCCTGCGCCCTCCTCTCTCTCCTGCAGCTTGCACCAGAGCGCCACCCCGCTCGGCCAATGCTCGCACTGCTCCTGTGGCCCGCCCGCAGCTCGTCCCTCTCCTCTTCTTTCTCCCTGGCACCCTAAACGACTCCCACGAACGCCCCCGAGCCCCCATTCCCTCTCCAACGGCCACCCGAGGCGATCCCGCGGGCACCCGTAGGCCACGCCTACGGTGGACCTCGACCAGCCTATATAAGTCGACCCGAGCCCCTCTCTCACTCCTTGTCGCTCCCCCACACTCCTAATCAACCTCCCGCACCCCCATTCATCTCCAGAGCCGCCCGAGCATGAGATCGAGCTCGAGCTCTGCCGCCTCGGCTCGTCGGTGTTCGCGCGGTACAGGCCTCCTCCGCCCCCGTTTTCTCTCGATCTAGAACCGCGCGGCATCACTGACCCTTTCCCCTCTCTTCCCCACTCTTTTTGCAGCCGGAAACGGCTGGAACCATCGACGCCCGAAGCACGTCTGCCATGTGACCTCGTCGCCGGCGAACCAGGCTGCTCCGGCGACCATCTCCACCACCACCCGAACAGCGGCATCCCCCCGAGCCCAACGGTACCACCCACGCATCCCCCGTGCCCTATATCGCCGCCGGCGAGCTCGCCATCGCCTCAGGATGGAGGTAGACGACGACGGTTGTGGGCCCGGTCCATCAGCCTCACATGTGGGCCAATTCCCCCTGGGCCTGCTGCACTGTGGCCTTTCTGGCCCAGTGGCACAGTGCCATTTTTCTTTTTTTTTCTTTTCTGTCACTTTTCCAAACATTCCTCAGGGTAAAATATTTATCCAAATGCAATAAATCCAACTCCTAAAATCTTAGAAAAATCCCACCTATTTATTGATGTAACATTCACACACATCCATTACACTTTTCTGCACTGTTCAAATTTAAATTCAAATTTGAACAATAAAATCACTGTTTAAAAATCCAGTACTCCGTCCCCCTGACCCCAAATCCAAAACTAAGAATTTCCCCTTCTTAGTTTTCCTCCTAGTATTTTACAAAAATAAGTTGACATTTTTCTGAGCACTTTGACTTTTCTGTTTTTATTATTGTCTTATTTTTCCGTTGTTTTCTTGCGATGATTAGATCCCATGTTTCACGAAGTAGTTGGAGAAGAAGAAGTATAAGGGCCTGAAGACTTTCAAGACCAAGCCAATCAAGGCAATCAGCCCTTTGACCATGTCCATGAAACCCTTTTTATGCATGTCATATAGCACTTTATTATTGTTGCATCGGAAACATGATGAGATGGTAAACCACGTTGGTTGGTTGCCTCTGTTACTTCCTCGTTGATTCTCGCATTGTGCATGATCCTACCTTCTTATGAGGGTTATGCCGATGGGAGTAGTTAGGATGCTAAGTAGATGCTACGGAAAAGGGTTGGGTATATGCATGGAGATGGAAGCAAGATTGTTTTCAAAAAATATCTTTTCGAAAACCCCATCAGGTGCCACTTATGCCCGAGTTAGATAAGGAGTTGGGTAACCACTTGATGATGAAGTGGTGTACCGAGGCAAGTGTGTGTGTTGTTTTCAAAACGGATTGGTTTAAGTTGCGACCGTTATTCCAATCTTACATGCACATCCACTCTACCCTTGTATGGGAAAGGGCATTATTGATTACCTAGGCCGATACTAGCTTGGAGCCCGCATTACTAGTGATGGGAGAGTTGTTGTTGCGCTCTCTCGGGACGGGGTCGTGCCAGGTAGGGCGGCCAAGAACATTTTTATGGGGCACCGAACACACCGTTGGTACCCCGTGCCAGTGGTATGTGACGAATATGGGAGCAAGGCTCCACAAATTTTAAGTTGTCAAATGTTGGGCACGGGGGTTACTACCAATCGAGTGGACTCCACGTTAGTGTCGTCTAGGGAAAGATAGTGATCGGGTGCTTACCCCGGGTACTTGTGGTACCGCGGGTCGTGGATGACACGAAAGTTCCCTGGATCTTGTGGGTAAAGTGTGCAACCTCTGTAGAGTGTAAAACTATTCGAGTAGCCATGTCCACGATCAAGGATAGTTGGGTAACCGCTCTTGGGCTACGTCCACATGTTTACAAACCAGTGTGTGTGTTTGGATAAGTGCGAAGAACTACTTGGGTCAAGTCAAAGGACTTGACATGATTGAGTTGGGTTGATGCCCACTCTATTTATGTTGATATCTGTAACCTGTCCTCATGGTTACTTGAATTCTCCTGATGCATGTCTCACAAGTTGTTGAACATGTCATTGCACTCAAAACTAGCTTTCCGGAAAAATGTACCTATATCACGCATTGTTGTACCTTGAACCAAAACATGGGTTGCTTGCAAGTACATTCAAAGTACTCATTGGCTTGCCACTGGTTATTTAATTGACCAGGCATGGAAGCGCAGGAGTTCAAGGAAGAGTTCTTTGGTGATGAACACGCGAACTAGGACGCTTCCCAGTCAGAATGCCTGTAGGGTTAAGGCAAATGGCATGGGTTCTACTTATCAACGAAGATTTCCGCTGCTTAAGTTTATTTGGTATTCAGCCCTTGTGGCTTTATCTATGTAAGACTTGACCATAATGGTCATAATTTGTGTAAGACGGTATGTATGGATGTAAGACTCTTGTTATTCAGCTTCTATGTGTTCAGTGAGCATTGATCTCTGGGATCACTGTACATGTGCATTCGGTGATCATGACTTATGAGTCGGGGTCCCCACAGGTGAACTCGGGCATATTGATAGGATGTGTCCCAACAAGCAGCTGACTTTTGCATGTCCATTGGCACCCAGGGGAACCTAGAAGCTGGAGACCAAATGCCTTTCTCTCAAAGTGATGAAGCAAGCACGACTACTGAATCTGAGGACCCCTAGGGTAGGATGAGTCGTGTACCCCCTATTCGCAGTCGAGTCCATATGATGGTTCAAATGAAACCATGTTGAGTGTTGCTTATTCTTATCTGTTTGTGTTTCGATATAAGTCGCACTTTTGCCTTAGGCAGCATGTGTGTGACTATATCACCTATCTTATCTTATTGGAACTGTGTGTGGCCCTTTTGGCACCTGCACTATAGAACCCCCTTTAGGCATTCCCCCCATCTAAGCTACTTTTCCCTCTCATCCCTCTCTCCTCAACTGAGGACCGGCAAGACAAGGTACACCAAGGATTCTACTTCAGCGACCGACTAGCACTGGAGACTTTTGATGCAGCCTCCCCGACCAAGAGCAGCCTAGTAGAGTTATGTTTACCCCTCAAGATTAGAAACCCATCCGTAGACCCTTTGAGATTTCACGAGATAACCTAGCTCAAATCTCTAACCAAGTGCTTAACCCACAAAATTGTAAAAGAACCAGCTAAGCCTCCGTAACCTTGCACTGGTTCATGATGGAACTAGTGGACATCGTGAACGAGCACGTTATCATCCTAAGGTAGTACCAGAACTGACAATGCCATAGGGTAGACCTATTTGAGGATATTGATATATGAAAAATGACTTCATGAGTTTATATCAGAGACCCTGAGGAATTATCCGAGACTTTATGGTGATTTTGAGGTTTTCATGTTAGTTAATGAACTTGGTGGGATCATGTTAATAGAGTAGCATAACATTTATTACCCGTTGAGTAAATTGGATATTGTAGGACAATTATGACTGCATGATGAAATTCTTGAAGGAATAAGGATTTGACTTAGCCAGGGGATATTAATAGAAGATAGCTAGCCATGATATTTGGATTAAATAGGTGGTCCTAATGGAGTCTAGTGCTGAATAAGTCTACATGGTTCAGATTAAAATTGGATTTATACGGATGATCCCAATTATGATACGTTTTTCTCGGTGGATAATAAACTAGGAGATTGGATTAATTGTCGAAGTTGATTTAGGGATCTATATAAGCTTGAGGTTGGAAGTTACTTCACCCTGAAGATGGGAATTGGTGGACTGACTATTGTGGAGATAGCTCTTTCAAGTATTTGGGGATTATAGGACATTAGAAGATGGCGTGGAACACCATAGACTTTGGATTTCTAGAGATTAATGGAAGTTAATGGGTTGTTGGAGTTGATTCATAGGAAGGAAACAAGATCTTGGAGTGGCTTACGACGTGTTTCCTTAGGATAGCCATGCATATGAGTTTGGGTATGGTTGAAATGTATGATTTTGTTATAACCCCTCTCGGGAGCCATGAGGATATAAATAACATGAGTGATGATTGGAGTTGACCTATAAGAGATGATTCTTTTGGTAATATGATGTGAAGACTAGGTAGAACTATTGGCATCTCAGAAACTGTGCTTAAGGATAAGATGATAAATGTTCACCCGCACACTAGAATCCTTGAAACTCTTAAGCTCCACCAAACCACAACATGGTCGGATCATGACCACGAGCTTTGGCTCTAGGACAAGAAGACCTTTTCCACTGCTCAATCGAGACCACCACCAATACCCAGCCTACTTTGCATACCCGATAGACTTTGTGGAGTACTTGGACAAGTTAGTTGTCATCTTTATTTGGCGACATACTTGTCTACCCGAAAACGGAAGAAGAGTCGTTCACCTGGTTAGAAGACATTTTAAAACCGCCATGTCCAGAAGGAAGAACTACACCAACCACCGTCGTCAAGAAGTAAACATCTGCGTCGAAGACCAGGTGTATCTGCAAGCCACTTCTCTCAAAGGAACCAAGTATTTCCATGTCAAAGGGAAGCTCACACCAAGATTTAACAACCCCCGTCGAGGTCACTACAAGACGAAGGATTGACGATTACCAGCTAGAGTTACCACATGAGTTACCCACTGTGCGTAATGTTTCCACACAACACAACTCTGGGAGTGTTTTCGACTTCCTAGCTACCCCGATCACTAACAAGGACATCGATCATCAAGCCATCGACCCCAGCCCAACCAGACCTACGTGAGAAACCCCTTAGCAACCTGGATCAAGCGGAACGTCATACACGGAGCCACACCATCAAGTACCTCAAGGTTCAATGGAGCACCACTCGGAAACAGAAGTAGTATGAGGACGTGAAGACTACCCCGAATCCAAGTTTCCTTACTCCTTTCCGCGCGTACTTTGGGAATCTCGGGGACGAGATTCTTGCAAGCGAGGTAGGTCTATCACACCCTGATTTTCATGGCACAACACTTAAGATGATAAATCATGATAAAAATGTGGTTTGACAAAAACTTTTGCATTATTTGGATTTTTATTTGAGTTGGTTTTCTCTGTATTTTCAAGTGCTCTTAAAAGTCAACATAGCTTCACCTTCTATACTTCATTCTTGATCCAAAACTTCTGCCCAATGATCATACCATGTGTATAGTGCAATATAGAATTTTCTTACAAAAATAATTTGGCCAAAAAGTATTTTCTAAATTTAGTTTTCCAAAAACCCCTGAATGGAGGTTTGCACTGCAAGTAGTTGATTTGGGGTATGAAAAATCTTTCAAAGACCATGTTTGACTCCTATTAGGTATAGGGCTCCCAAAAACCACAAAAGTATAATTTTAAAAGTTATTCTTCTATTTTATTTAAAGGCTTTTTTAGGCCAGAAATGGTCTTTAATAGGTTAAAATTATTTTTAATGCTTTCAAAATATTTGTGAAAATTTACGGAAACTCACTGGATATATATTGGCCATATATAAGAGTTTCAACACATGCTTATGTTCAAAATATTGGTCAAACCCCTCAAAAACCCTCTCTGGATATTTCAAGCTTTGGAAATATTTACAAAGGAAATATTCTCTAAAAATTCCAAGTAAATTCTAGCATGTCACATATGACATGTTGGATGATCTTGCCAAGCCTCATGTCTTGGAGAACAACATAACATCACCAAATCTCCTCTAAACCATTTCTGTCAATTTTGAAGTTTGAGCAACTCTACATTGCCAAACATGTCCAAATGTTCTCAAACTTGGGGCACATGCTCCAATGGTCTAATTATGTATCTAGACCAAATGGCACAAGTTGGAGAAAATGATATATTGATCAAAGTGCCTCAAAACCCTCTCTGTCCAGATCAAATTTGAACAACTTTACATTGTCAACTTTCTTATTTTGCTCTCAACCTTTGTGGGCATGCTCTAAACCCCAAATGATCACACTACACCAAGTGGTGCATCAAGGAGAACAGTTTTGCATGTCTAGATCTTGGAAACCTCATTTATGTTAATTTCTAGGGTTTACAAAAGTTGCATTGGAAACTTTGCCCAAATGGACTCAACCTTGGTGGAACCTATTATTATCCCATGCCATTTGACCCTGTCAAGCCTCATGACAAGAGGAGTTCATCTTCTTTCCCAAACCAACAACAAACACATTCTGCCATTTTACTAAAACCCCTATTTTGACCACTTCCACTCTTCTCCATGGCCTCAACTTTTTACCAAAGCCCCTCCTAGACCTCATCTACCTCCAGTAACAATGGCTGCATCTCAGCTCAATGATTGAGGTGTGAAACCACCTCATTTACCCCTCTGGACAACCCCTTTCCCTCTCTCTCTCAACCCCACTCCTCTCCTACTAGCTCCCCAGGACATCCAATGGTCCTCCCCTCTTCTTTACTTCCTGCTAGAGCTACTAGACACCTTTGTCCGCGCCCACATTGCGTAGAAAATGGCCATGCCGGACATTTGGGCGCTCTGGAGCGCGCTGCCCGCACTGTAGTCGCCCCCTGCCAAGCACCTCCGGCCACCTCGGCTCTCCCCCTCATACCAGCCGATGCTCCTCGACGTCCGCAGCACGCCGCGCCTCTGTCGCCCTCCTCCTTCTCCCTCATCTCGCCCAGCTCGCATGCGCGACGACCGCCCGAGCGCACCAATGAGCGTGCTCACACGCGAGGCGCCTCTGGCCCCTCCTTCTTCCTCTCTCTTCTTTCCCTCGCTCTGGACCGAACCCACAAGCACCCCAAACATGCCCACGCTCGCCCCCGTGACCCACAGCAACGACAACGACCTCGCCAGCGAACGGGTCTACCATGAGCCGTGGCTCGCATACTTAAAGGCCTCCCCAAGCCTCTCCCTCACCATCACTCATCCTCTCCCACTCCAAATAGGCCCCCGCACCCCAGTTCATCTCCAGAAGCGACCGAGCTCGAGATCGAGCTCGTGCTCCGCCGCCTCGGGTTGCCGTCGATCTTGGGGTACAAGCTCCCTCCGCCTCTTCTATCTCTCGATCTGGAACCGCCACACCTCCCTAACCATTTCCCCTCTATTTCCCCTCTCTATTGAAGCCGGAATCGACCAGGGTGAACCCCTGCACCCCGGCGACCAACTCCACCTCCACCCGAATGGAGACTCCGACCTGAGCATGTCGGTGCCCTCAGATCCCCTCGCCGTCAACAACAACGGCGCCAGTGAGCTCGCTACCCTCTCTGGCCCAAGGTTCACAACGATTGCCGTGGGGCCTGTTGGTCAGCCTCACACTCTTACAGGTGAGCCCCACCCGTCAGGTTTAAAATGCACGCGCGCGCGCACCAGTTCGCCCCTCGGCTGAAGGCGTACCTCGCCTTTACGCCTTCGACGTGGCGGCCTCGCACGGGCTGAATTCCCTTTAGTTCTGCTGCACCGTGGCCTTTCCGTCCTAGTGGCACAGTGCCACTTTTCTTTTTCTTTTTCTGTGAAGTTTCCAAAAATTCCATAGATTTAAATATTTATCTAAATTAAATGTTTCCAACTCCTAAATTCTTCTAAAAATCCCACCTATTTAATGGTGTAACTTTCATAAATATACATCAAACTTTTCTGCACTGTTCAAATTTAAATTCAAATTTGAGCATTTATATTCCCCTCTGAAAATCCATTTATCCTATTCTACAACTCCAAATCCATAACTAGTAATTTTCCCCTTCTTAGATTTCCCCCTAGTATTTATCAAAAATAAGTTGACATTTTTCTGAGCACTTTGGTTTTTCTGTTTTACTATTGCCTTATTTTCTCGTTATTTTCTTGCGACGATTAGATCCCGTATTAGACGAAGTTGCTGAAGAAGAAGAAGGAGAAGTATTTGAAGAACTTGAAGACCAAGCGAATCAAGGCAAGCAGCCCTTTGACCATGACACCCCTCTTGTTCACCGGTACCCTTTTTCCTATTGCATGATGATGAAATATGACGGTGGTAAAACCTGTTGTGAACCACCCCATGATGCATACCCCTACTCATGACCTTACCTTGTTCAAGATTGCATTTTCAAGAGACTAGTTGATGCATAATGATGCATGTGTAGCATGAACTCTTCATGGTTACATTCTTTCGAAAACCCCATCTGGTGCCCCTAATGCCCTTGGGAGATGTTGAACTAAGGTCACCACTTGAGGAAGAAGTGGTGTACCAGAGAGAGCTTTTGGGGTGTGTGTGTGTGTGTGTGTGTGTGTGTGTGTGTGTGTGTGTGTGTGTGTAAAATGATGGATTAGACTTATGTGTGATTACCGTCCCAACCAAACATGTGCAACCACTCGACCCCTTTATGGGATGGGGAATTATTGATAACTTAGGCTGATACTAGCATGGTGCCCACATTACTAGTGACGGGGGTGACTTGAGGTCACTCTCGGGACGGGGCGTGCTTGGATAGGCGGCCATGACTGTTTTCACAGGGCACCGGACACACCATTGGTCCCTTCGTGTATGTGTGATAATGTGAAAAGGGCAGAGTCCCGTGATCTTTTTCTTATACACGAGGGCCTTGTATCAACGAGTGGACCCTATGTTAGTGTCGTCTAGGGAAAGGTAATGATCGGGTGCTTCCCCCGAGTACTTGAGGTACTGCGGGATCGTGGATGTCACGAAAGCTTCCCGAATCTTGTGGGTAAAGTGCGCAACCTCTGCAGAATGTCAAACTATTCGAATAGCCGTGTCCACAGTCATGGACAGTTGGGAGGTGCTACTTAAAATATGTCCAAAATTTTACAATCTCGGTGCATGTGTGTGTGGAAAGGAACTTTTAGTGTCAAGGTGGTGACTTGACATGTTGAATGGCATGGCATTGATTCAAATTCTATTTATGTTGATATATGTAACCTGTTCTCAAGGTTACCCATGTTCATTGATGCATAACTCACAAGTTGATAGGACATCTCAACTAGCTTTAAGCTAGGTTGCTTACTTGTTGTACAATTGCATTGTTACTTTGAACCAAATAATAGGTTGCTTGCGAGTACATTCAAAGTAGTCATTAGCTTGCCATTGGTTATTTAATTGGCCAGTCATGGAAGAATAGGAGTTCGAAGAAGAGTTCTTTGGAGACAAACATGCGAACTAGGACGTTTCCCAGTCAGAATGCCTGTAGGGTTAAGGCAGATGGCATGGGTTCTACTTATCGACGAAGATTTCCGCTGCTTAATTTTATTCGGTATTAGCCCTTGTGGCTTTATCTATGTATGACTTGACCATAATGGTCATAATTTGTGTAAGACGGTATGTATGGATGTAAGACTCTTGTTATTCAGCTTCTGTGTGTTCAGTGAGCATTGATCTCTATGATCACTTTACACGTGCATTCAGTGATCATGACTTATGAGCCGGGGTCCCCACAAGTTGTCACACAGCTGCCCGACTAGAAGAGCTACTCGCTCTGTAGTGTTGTCACATAAGATAAGCACGCCGCCCGCCTGCTTGCTGGGCGAATCGAAGTTATCTTTCGGTCAAATGTCCACCCAGTCAAGTGCAAAAAACACAGTGGAATCACGCAACGCAAGCTGCTGGTGTGCTTCCTGCCCATGAGGAAAGAAGAGCTACAAGGTTCAGATTTGACTGTTTGCAGCATGGGAGCTGATTACCCAAAAAATCCCTGGGAAAAAAGAAAAGATATCTCGGTAACGAAAACCATAGGAGGCTGTATTGGAGAGACCCAAGGGTTCACAGTAGCCCAAAAGAAAAACCGCTTGGAAGTCCGAGGACCTTTAGTACCATACCGAACCAGCAGCCTTCGCTCTAAGCGACGACCGCCCTTGTCCCTTTCCTTTTTCCATTCAGCCTACTTCTTAGCTTTGTTCCATTAGTCTAAGGCAAAGCTTAAGTGATTTGCCTACCTTACCCACTTGATGAAAGGGAACGAACTTCGTTTCCTTGACGGCTTTATGGATGGATTCAGTCAGAAAAAACTCCTTCCTTTTGAAAAAACTGACGCTTTGTGTCTTCGCTTCCGAGGGTTAGGGTATAGGACGTTTCGAGCAAGCTTTCGCTTTTTCTCCTGGCCTTCTACAACTTTCGCTTTAGCTTCCAATGGTGACCCAATGACCTTTCCGGAATTGGAAGTATTCGTCGCCCTACCCTAAGAAAGACGTCACTATAAAATTGCTTGCCCTCCAGGAGTTCCAAAAGTGTGCGGAGCCCGGTGAAAATGAATATGTCTGCTACTAAAAGAAGCCTGCCTATTGACTAACATTCGTCTTTAGAATGAAAGTAGCTATGAATCCCAATCTGCTGTCGATTCAAAACGGGGCATAGTCATATGGGTGGGGTGTTTGTGGGGAGCTGCCTTGGATATGAGGAATTCCTCCAATCTAAAAAAAGAACAAAGAAAAAGTCCGTGATGAAGATCTTTCTTTTCTATGAATAGATAGGGATGAGTGTTCATTATAGGGGATAGGATCCATCTGCTCTCTCTCTCTCTCTCTCTATTTTCTTTGATGCAATTTAGAGAGAAAGAGCAGTGCGAAATAGAAAAAAAGAGAATCGGGACATGATTCCAAAATAGATACATAGACATCTAAAGTAAAGGGACGTATATATTATTCCTATATATATCATCTATCTATGAAAAAAGTAAACAGAGTTCGTTTTTGGGTTCCCCGTAGCCCCGAATGGATTGGATCGCTTCTACTTCTGCCAACGAATAAAGGCCTCGCCCCTTCCGAATGCTTCTCCGACCCTAAAGTTCTTGCGAAGAGAATAAGATGCGGCTCCCCCTCCTTCTGTCGTTTTCCTCTTTGCTAATCTTCCCCTCTAATGCGGGGCGGGCTTAGGAGGGCGCGAGAGGAAGAAAGAAAGTCGAAGAATGTCTTCTCCTTTGTCCTCTTTCAGTGCAACACAAGAAAGCACCCTTCTTTTGTAATCCCTGCAGCTTCCCAGAGGCTTGCTTTTTCTATTGAACGCATGGCGTAGGTAGGACCCCTCCAATCATTATTGAGCCTATGTTCACCCGGGGCCAGAAAAGGAGAATTATGAAATGCATGCTGACATTTAGATAAGGTGCATATCCCTTACCACTAAAGGAAAGGCTCGACGAAGGGGGGGATATTAGCAGGGTAAGGAAAACGCTTTCGGAGATTGATATGTCGATTTGTTTTTCATCGAAAAGGAAGAAGGCCGAGAGGATAACAGCCTTCCTTCGGGCTTTGCCTAACGATGTTCTAATAAAGAATTCCGGCTCGGCCCGGGAAAGCGCTGGCAACAACACAAATAAAGGGGTCCATGTAGCTACTGCGCCCGCCCACTGAGCAGCAGGTGCGGTATCTACTACAAAAGGGAGAATCCACTTCAGATAACCACGTCTCTGCTAGGCAGCATGTGGATTGGCCGACAGCGGACCAAATGGATATATTATCCAAGCTGGGAGTGGAGTTACGTGAACAGCCATCTGATGGAAAACAACTTCACGTTCAGTTCAGAGAGCACTTTTTTCGTTGAGAATAAGTCCTTCCCTTTTGTGTGAATTCCCCAGCGGCGAATTAACAACTTGTGGGGCCCTATCTATTCAATCTCTCAAGCCCCAAGAAAACCCCCTCTCCCTCGGACTCAATCTCTCTTTTGACTCTATATATGTGGGCACCTGTTATCTACGAGGGTTCACCCACCCCGGTCAGCATTGCTTCTATGATCTTAGGAGCACTGGCCGCCATGGCCCAAACGAAAGTCAAAAGACCTCTAGCTCATAGTTCGATTGGACATGTAGGCTATATTCGTACTGGTTTCTCATGTGGAATAGAAGGAATTCAATCACTACTAATTGGTATATTTATTTATGCATCAATGATGATAGATGCATTCGCCATAGTTCCAGCATTACGGGAAACCCGTGTCAAATATATAGCGGATTTGGGCGCTCTGGCCAAAACGAATCCTATTTCGGCTATGACCTTCTCCATTACAAAGTTCTCATACGCAGGAATACCCCCGTTAGCCGGCTTTTGTAGCAAATTATATTTGTTCTTCGCCGCGTTGGGTTGTGGGCTTACTTCCTAGCCCCAGTGGGAGTAGTGACTAGCGTTATAGGTCGTTGGGCGGCCGGAAGGTTGCCATGAGTAAGGTTGGGGGACCAAAGGAAGTTTTCCGTGCACCGAACACGTAGCTTACCGAATCAGTTGCAACACAGATGGGAATGCATGCTGCGAAAGACAGAGTCGAGTCTGATACATCAACCGTTGACTCCATATCCTTGTACGAGTCCACAATCTCTACATGAGATGAACCTGGGTTTGGTGAATGGAAGTTGGCCTTAGGTGTAATAGGACTCCCAGGTACTGCACGCGATTGTGTACTAAGGTGCTCCCCATCGGTTGTTGGAACGACGCGAGCCGGGCCGGGCCTCGATTCCTTTTAAAAAGATGAAGGGACAGAGGTGACTAATTCCCAATCTCATTTGGGGCGGAAAATGAATCGACATCTTGATGTGATACATCCCTTTCCATTTTCATGGGGAAAGAACGGCAAAGTCCATTCGAACCCTCCAATGAAGAAATAAGAGGAGAGCAAAGCGCCAATGGTGCGCGAAGCACATGCAGAAGGGGAACGGAGAAATAAAGAAGTGTGTGTGTGGGGGGGGGCTAAGCAGCCGAGCTCATTCCCTTCGCTTCCTGGGCCCAAAGCAGCGCTTTGTTTCCTGGCCAAATCAAGGATTTGGGGCTGATTGCAAAAGATATCTAAATAGAAAGATAGATCCATCCATCTATCTAGATATCTAAAAAAGAATCGATTTCGATTTCATGAAACCTTTGATTCAAAGAACTGCGCTTAGCCCCCCGCTCATGAAATGGCCCTGCTGCAATGGATGGCAGAGGGTCCGTATTACCCGAAGCACTGGAGTTATCCAGTAGCCGGGAAGGGGCCTAGAAGTGCCTCCTACTACACCACACTACACTTGGCTCTACACATTTATAGAGATTACCCCTGTCCAGTGTCTGGCAGAACATTGGGGGCTTCAATCGTCGACTCTTTATCCCCATCTCAGCCCAGGCTAACGAAGGCTGACTTATTCAGGGGAGAGAGTGGAGCCTATCGAAGCACTCTTGAGAGTAAGATCCTTGGCTCCTCTTCATTCTCTACAGGGGTCGCTTCCCACATGGAAGCGGGGTAGAGATGGATAAGATCAAACACGGGAATAAGAAGCATTTGAAATGCCTTTTTGATAATTTTGATAGAGGGGGATGGATAAAGTGGGCAAAACAGACTCACATTTTTCAATCGAAAAGATGGGTTCCTTTTTCGTCTCGACAAAGAAAGAATCATCTTGAAAATGCTCCTAACCCCTTCATAGGGTCATGTATAGTAAGTGATCCCAACCTACCCGGAGCGAGCCCCCGTTAGAGGCAAGTGAAGTTGGTGAGCTGTATGATGGGAAAATATCTCCTGCGGTTCGGAGAGGACTCAGTTGTTAGTTAGTACCCCCTTGGTTTCGGGGTGGACCCTATCACTCTATTTTATTATATACGCTTAGTGAAAAGAATGTTTTTTGATAGACCTAGGACATGGATTCTATATAAACCAATGGATCACGACAAGTCATTATTACTAGCAACTGCCCTCGATTGGATCTACTTAGGAGCGTGAGCACTACGATATTTTATGCGAATAGGTTCTTTATCAGGGGTTCGCTTTTCCAGAATCGAAATTTGTATGATAGATCTACGGCGGAGCCGTTTACCAATGTGGAAGTAGTAAGTTTTGACTGACCCAATACAACACCCTTGCTACTACTATTATCCCTCTTTTTTCATGTATCGGCTCGGGGTATCGAAAAGCAAAAGTTCTATCTCCCTTGTCCATAATTTAAGGATAGCGAGGCATACCAACGCCATGCCAACAAGAGGAACCATCCGGACTTAAAACAGCCGACCTACCCCCTGCCACTTCTTCCTCTAAGTCAAGTTGATAGATTTCTGTACGAGTTTTCAAGTGCCATCTCTAGTCTAAGCGGTTGAGTTCAGTGATTGTTTCAAACAAAAGCCCCCTCTCGGGGCAGGTACGCGACTGTCTCTCTTCCAAAGTGTGATCATCTTCACCAGTCTCCCATTTGCACCTATTTTAAATGGTCAACCTGTGCGGCATCAATTGAATTTGAATTCTAAAATAAAGTAGACTTCGGTGAAGGAACCTATTCTCTGTTATCTGCTTCGGCCAACTCATCTGGTTTTGGCCTTCTTTGTGAGTAGCTCCTAACTCGCTCTATGGGGTATGATCGCTATTGTTGATAGGTCGATCGGAAAAGAATAAGTTCCTGGACTGAACAGAAAGAAAGTACTCTAACACTTTCTTTGACATTCTTTTCTATGAGGAGCTCTATTTTGCTAATACAAATGTAATGCTACCTCCCTACGGCGATTCATAACTAGAAGAACTCATTGGCACAACCGGACCTTATTAAAGGCCTCGGCTGTCTGATCGACTGAAAGGTCTTATCTTGGAGGTTTACTATGGGTCGTCGACCCTTTCTCCTCCTCAGTAGGTGCAAACTTTAGGTCTGCAAATGATTATAACTGCCTTGGAGCTAGATAAGCAAACCTTCTTCTATTTGAGTATGATGGATGTTACACCCACTGCCAGATACAAGAAAAAGCTTTCCAGCTAAGCTAGTAGTCAGAACACACTCATGAAGCTATCCTTCTTCTTGGATCTCAAGATTCAAATGGAATTTTATCACCCCGGATTTTTGCTTTCATTTCCACTTTATACTTGAGTTAAGCAAGGCACCAGCATGGGAGAGAAGATAGCCCCTCGGGATCGCTTACTAGCCGGCCTACTTGATTTATTTATGAGGTATCCAGATGGCACTGCACCAGCGAGGGAAAGGGGAGCTGATGAAAGGTAAGGGAAAAGTCCATTTAATGAATAGGCTCACTACAGAATATACTATCTCTAGACCCCCTCTATGTACACCCTCATAATATATGGATCCCCCGGATAATGTTGATCCTCCAACAGCTGACATATCTTATCTAAACCCCCGGAAACCTGGGCATGGCCTTTTCAAACTTAGTTGATTTCGCAAGATGCAACTTGAAAAGCACAAAGAGTACATCTAAAGAAACCTTACGTCTTCGTTCAGCTCATTCTTGCTTATCTCATCCCATTTCCTTACTTTAGCTTAGAAGTAGGCATATGGAAAGTTACACAAAGATGACTTACCGGTTGGCCTAAGCTTACTCGATTCCATTCTTTCCAATATCATATACACATAGTGAAATGCATCTATCTCCTCTCATCCCCTTCTTTCTTTTTATCCATTTAATATACCTAGTCGAAGACTACTTCAGATTATAGGGCGGGCTTTTCTACCCATTGACCGGGACCGATCACTGTGTTTGACCGCTCTTGGTATTCAGACCTTGGACTTTTTTGCTGGGAGCTGATCCATTCTTTGACAGCTCTATACATAAAGAGAAGGCGTATTCACTTAAAGGACTGTGAAATCTACCCAATGCCCCGAAAAGTCTAGGCATCTAAATAAAGTAAAGATGGGATTCCTGACCAATAGATTAAGCTATCGAATGAGTTAGGAACCTTTTTTCTTCCCCCTTCTCTTCTCCGCTTTGCTCTGTTACTCCTTTTGCAGATGGTTGGTCACCACTCTTTGGATTTTTGTTCTCTACTTGTGGTGGGTCTCCAATCTTGATCCAGTGCTAACTTAATAGGGAAACCTACCTAGAAAATGCCCCCTTTTCTGGTCCGGTTAACAAAGCCTGTAAACCAAGAGCGTAACGAAGAGCTAAAACGTCACATTTACCCTTATCCTATTTCTTTCTTACTTGTAAACCAGACCGTGTCATTCCATTTTTCTTTCTCTGGTAAGCAAGGGACGGCTATTCCCATAGGTTGATCTTGATAAAATGTGCAGCGGTAAGCAACTAATAAACTCGATGCAGGACTGCCGTTCCCATATGTTCCTCCTCCAAAACCTTCTTAGGCGAAAAAGACTAGAAGGGCTTATTCCCACTTCTGATTACTGAGAACCTTCTACCAGGAAAGATTTCCTTCTATGCCTAGTTGTTATTGAATTGGAAATGGGAAAGGCAGAGAGAATTTACTCAAATTCCACTATGTTATGTATACAATGATTGGGTTGCATCTGGTATGATCGGGGTGCTTTATCTAAACTAGGCAGGATAACTTGGCTAACTATCCTACTCCGATAGCATCTCTGAACGACAGGTACCCTCAACCGCTCTAACAAAGGAATGAATCTATTAAGTGGGAAAGAGCCCTCGTGGCAGCTATATCCGCGAGGATTCCAAGTGTTCTAATTCATCTCGTTAGAGACCCACATCAAACATTGAACTGCTTGTCGCATACTCCTGCTACTCCACCTACGCTTCTCACATCACATCCTTGGTCCTTAAACAACAATATATTCTTTTTTCCAGGTTCTATGAGCATAAATGGAGACACTTCCCCCTTCTTCGACATATGAATATGCCTTGCCTCGAAGATAAAGAAATCCCGAGTAAGGAGAAAGATTCTCCACACAAACGAACGACTCGTCAGGTTCGAACTGACTTAGGTTGGACCAGGACCCACCTATCTCCACCGAAGCAATCGCTTTGGTTACGCAGTTCACATGGCGATAAAAGCCAAACTAATCTGCGGGCCGGTAGGCCAGCCAACTAACTCTTCAAATTAAGAACTTATTTCCCCACACCTATCTCTATGAAACTTCCTTCATAGTTAGGAGAGGTTTTTTTTAACTTTTTGTCTCTTTTACCGCAGGAAGTTCTCCAAAAGTATGAAAGGCCGGAGGGCTTTGAACCAACCATTCTAGTGTGGTCGGATTCTGTTCAACAGCCCAAGGACTTTCCACACATTTTTGGTTCTTGCCACTACTTGAAGTGATTGCGACAACTACGAAGAAACGATGAATCGCAACTACTGATATATAAGAACCAAAACTGCTCAGAGCATTCCATGCGGCGTAAGCATTTGTATAATCTGGCATGCGACGTGGCATACCCGAAATCCCTAAGAAATGCATGGGAAAGAAGGTCAGATTAACGCCGAAAAAAGTGATCCAAAAATGGATTTGGCCTAAAGTTTTAGGATATGTCTGACCAAAGATTTTCCCCACCCAATAGTAAAATCCAACAAATAAAGCAAAAACGGCTCCCATAGGAAGTACATAATGGAAATGTGCAACCACATAATAAGTATCATGTAGAGCAATGTCTAGCCCTGAGTTTGCTAGAACTATTCAAGTGAGCCCGCCGATGGTGAACAAAAAGATGAACCCTACAGCAAATAACATGGGTGTTTTGTATTGTATCGAACCTCCCCACATGGTAGATATCCAACTAAAGATTTTGATTCCTATGGGCATAGCTATGATCATGGTAGTTGCGGTGAAGTAGGCACGTGTATCAACGTCTAAGCCCAGAGTAAACATATGATGATCCCAAACTAGAAATCCAAGAACGCCTATACTTATCATGGCATAAACCATGCCTAAATACCCGAAGACCGGTTTTCTTGAAAAGGTCGATACGATATGACTAATAATACCAAATCTAGGCAGAATGAGAATATACACCTCTGGATGACCGAAGAACCAAAAGAGATGCTGGTATAATATTGGGTCTGCCCCTCCTGCAGGATCAAAAAAGGTTGTATTAAAGTTTCGATTGGTTAATAGCATTGTAATTGCCCCCGCCAGTACCGGAAGTGATAATAAAAGTATGAATGTTGACACTAGAACAGACCACACAAAAAGTGGTAATCTATGCATAGTCATTCCAGGTCCACGCATGTTGAAGATGGTTATAAAATTGATAGAACCAAAAATTGATGAAGTACCTGATAGATGAAGACTAAAAATTGCTACATACACTGCTCCTCCAAAATGGCTGGTAATACCACTTAAGGGCGGATAGACTGTCCAGCCAGTGCCGCTGCCCACTTCTACTAAGGCTGAGCTTAATAAGAGCAAGAGAATTGGTGGCAACAACTAGAACGATATATTATTTAATTGTGGAAATGCCATGTCAGGTGCACCTATCAGAATCGGAACAAACCAATTACCAAATCCACCTATCATCGCCGGCATAACCATAAAAAAGATCATTAAAAAAGCATGAGACGTTATTGAAACATTATAAAGTTGATGATTCCCACCAAGAACTTGATCGTCGGGTCTGGCTAATTCCATACGAATCAGTAAGGAGAAGCATGTGCCCATCATTCCTGCAATGGCACCGAAGATGAAATAGAGAGTCCCAATATCCTTGTGGTTAGTAGAGAAGAGCCATCGAACCATATTTGTCATTTTTTATTTTAGAAATGAAAACTTTCCTTATCAAAGAGGGGCCGGGGTGCTGGATGAGAAAAGAAAGAGGGGCCCGCCCGGGGGCTGGAAGAGAAAAGAATCATAATTACTGAGCTACCCTCCTCTTTCTTTTTCTAATTCCCTTCTAAGATCCTCCGACTTAAACAAGTCAAGAGCATGCTCACGCTTAGCTCTTTCCAGACTTGCCTTTCTCTTGGGGATTTCTTCCCATTGGATCCTCTGTTCCACTTCCAGGCACCTTCTTGTGGAGCTTTTCGCCTCAAGGAGATCTCGGTTGTGGGAAACAACATTTATAAAGAAAACAGATCCTTCGTCATTCTCCCGCAGATCTTGATAAGATGCTTGGAGAAGAGTGAAAGAATCAGTTGTGTGAATATGATCCAGATAGGAACGAAGCGCTTCATTGACCAAGTAGGGCTCGATTGGTAGATAAGGCCTTATTCTTTGATAAAGCGCCACAAATTCCTGAATGACATCTTGTCGCATACTAGACAGCTTTTCTTCCATTAGGAAGAGCTTAAGCCATCCAGGTATGTCCTCCAGAGGGGTATTGTGATCAGGCTCGTTCTGAATGAACATAACCCATCCAAGATCCTGCTCGTAAAGGCTTAGGTAGAATTTTAGCCTTGCTAAATGAGATAGAGCTTGGGAATCCAGAATCTCTGGAGGAAGAGTAATAAGGAAGGACACTCAGAAAATATTTAAAACTGGGAGAAGAATAATAGAAATAAAATGCAAAATAAATAAAAGTAGACAAGTAGAAAATAGTAAAAAATCGTATATATAAGGAAACTTAATACAGAAGTGCAAATAGAAAGCAGTAAACCTGCTAGTGGAGAAGAGCCATCGAACCATATTTGTCATTTTTTATTTTAGAAATGAAAACTTTCCTTATCAAAGAGGGGCCGGGGGGCTGGAAGAGAAGAACTGAATACTAAACGCTGTAAGAGAAGAACCTTAATACTAAAGAAAGTTTCGGGAACTTATTGGTGACTTGATTGGTTCCCTTCCCCCTATTTGCAAAGGATGATTTCCGTGAAGGTGATCTCGATCACCATTCTATGATATTTCTGGATGCTTTTGAGAAGCTTTTCCTTTTACCTAATGCCGGCTATCGACAACTTACTCCATGCTATTACAAACACTTATGAATGAGCCGCACTTGCTTTCCAAAAGAAATTGAAACTATCATGCCTAAGACTAGCCAATAGAAGAAAGAGTCACAAGCAAGCCATAGCAGCATCCTTTTTGTTCGCTTTCTTCAACAATGCGAATCTGCCTCACTTCTAATCATAACTCAAATACAAATTCGAGTTCCAAATTGATATTTCCTCACGTAGGCAATAAAATGTGAAACCAATATTCATCATGAAACTTCAGACTAATGACTGTGAGGTTCTGCAAGAGTGACGACGTAGGCTAAAAAAAGTAAACAAAAAACCACCCCTTAAACTCATTTGCTTAAAATTCTTTCCATAGCAACTAGAAAAGTGGAGAAAATCCAATAAGGGGAGGTCCTGGTGAATACAAATCAACTGGAAACCGAACCCCGCATTCATGTCTCTAACAAGGCTATCTAAGCTAAGCGGCCGTGGACCCATGGACCCGGGGAATCTGAACCATTAGGTAGAGTTTTAGCTGAAAGAAAACCAGGTCAATCTTCCGATCGCGAGTCTTTACAAGCTTGAAACAACTTAAGCACAGACGGGAGTCGCCCCTTTTAAATTCAGTATTTATGCGGTGCTGAACTAACGAGCGGATACCTAACCTTTGAATGAGAAGAAAAGATGGATGTATCTTTCATTCATATCGATCAGATATGCTTTGCTCACGACTCCCATTTTACCATTGCTTAAGCCATATTACATAAAGCATAGTGAGTGATACGCAATGCTGGTACCACCATGTTTTTTCCTCACTCTATGTAGCCACACTTGTTTTTCCATTTCTACTTATTATTTATGTTAAATAGTATCCATTGGTTGTAGAAGCACTGGCGTTCAGGGATTGCAAAATCCATAATATCAAGAAGCGGTAGGAACCTGGCTAACTTCGATGCGGATAACGCGCTGTAGAAGAAAGTGGATCAACCAAAGTAGACCTTGATCGAAAGGCACCACAAGGCGAACCAATAGAGTGTGGTGTAAGCAGTGAAGCAGAATAGGAATTGGAACTGCTTGAACTAGAAAGGGCTTCCGCTATCGCGCTACCTCGGGAGCTCCGGAAATGGTATACTCACTTCACTCATCTGTAATGGTATCCTTGAAAGCTAGCTAAAGTGGGGAAGGAAAAACAAGAGCAGTATAGCTCTACAATACGCTTCGGGGGCCTCATTTTACTCACTCACCTTGTACTAATCGGACCATAACAAAACAACCAGCCCAGCAATAGGCAAGGACTGGCTGAAATCCCTTTCTCGATCCAGTCTATCCGTATCTACTGCCCCTTCCGCTTTCTGTGTTGATGGAGCTCGTTCAAATAGTTCTGGTATTGCAAAGGAGGGCAACACATTGGGATTGTCCAAACCCTTTCTAATCAGTTGTCATATTGAATTGCAAATTCTCGTAAAGTAAGAGTTCCTTCGGCTACCTACCTAGCACATTCTCTGTTGTCTATGCCAATATTTGATGTGCGAGTAGAGTGTGGTTGACTACATACGGGGGAACTCAACCTACCTTTCAAAGGGTAGACCTTTACAGATGAGTGAAACAAGGATTTAGGTATATAAGGAGATGACCCGCCAAGCGAGCCAGCCTGATATCGACTTTCATTGATAGTCCATGAAACATAGAGAATGTGAACTTGTTCACACGTACCTCAATCGCAGGTCTGAGAATGAGGAGTGTGCTTTCGCCCACCGCTTCTGTTGCTTAACCGGCTCGTGGTGTTTATGGTCCTGACCTGGTACAACCGCTAAGCTCATTTTTCATTTCCAAGTGTTGTTACTAGCCTCGAGAGAGATGTTTCACAGGATTCACCTGCAACTGAGAAACCTGGGGGATAATACCGAAACAGTCCTTTTTTCTTATCATAGAGGAGCCGTATGAAGCTAAGGTTTCATGTACGGTTTTGCAATAGCGGTGGGAGCTGTGATGTTATTATCGACTATGATCATCTAACAGTTCAAGTACAATTGATATAGTTGAAGCACAGCCAAAATATGGTTTTTTATGGAATCTTTGGCGTCAGCCTATAGGCTTTCTAGTTTTTAGATTTTCTTCTTGGCTGAATGTGAAAGATTACCCAGAGAGGGAATTAGTTGCAGGTTATCAAATCAAATATGCCGGTATCAAATATGGTTTCTTTTATCTTGTTTCTTACTTATCCTTATTAGTTTACTCTTTATTTGTAACATTTCTTTACCTAGGCGGGTGGCATTTCTCTATTCCCTACATATCCACGATTCTCCCAGTGTAGGAATCACACTAGTTATCTTGACCTTAATTCTGTCAAGCAGTTTTTCCTTACTATACTACAGTACGAATAGGAAAAGAATCTGTGTACTCAACGATGCATTAATAATTAACTGGGATTTATTTTACTCTTTAAAGCAAAACGGTGTCTTGAATCTCAATAATAGTGCGTGTTAATATCCATGTAGATAAAGATAGAGATAGCAATGAACTCGATGCATAGTCAAACAAAAAACTTGTGACTTGTTCTCGTAGGTTAACTTACCAAATCATAGGATCTAACATGAGACCGGATAAACACCGTGCCCCCGCCGCGTCTATCTATATAACATAATCCCTCGACCTCAACCAACTCCCAAATCTCAATTGCTCTGGCTCTCTCCCTCCCTCCCTTTCGCTGTGTGCACCGTCCAATCCAAACCAATCCCAAGTCCCCACCTGCTCACGGCAAGCAAAGGAAGATGATTTCCCCGGACGCGGTCCGCAACGTCGTTGGCAATATCATCTCCTTCGGCCTCTTCCTCTCCCATGTGTAAGCTGCCGCCGCCATCCCCCCTTGTTCGCTTGTCTAGTCTACTCTCTATGGAAGGTGGTCGGTAATTAGGGTTTGATTCTGATGAGGAGGCGCTTGCTTTTTGCTTGTACATGTGCAGGCCGATGTTCTGGCGGATCATCAAGAACAAGGATGTGGAGTTCAAGTCGGACCCGTACCTAGCGACGCTGCTCAACTGCATGCTCTGGGTGTTCTGCGGCATCCTCTACGTCATATTCGGCTCGGCAAGGTACGCCTCCCCGCTCACCATCATGGTACGTACCCATCGATCTCGCTCTTGATCCACGTGCATAGATGTCTTTTTAGATCTATATTGGTAGATGTTAGTGATATTGTTGGGGAATAGGCGTGCGTTCCCCTTCGGTTGGTGGCGCCGGTGATGTTGTTGGTGTTGTGTGGATGAGGGTTTCAAAGGGTAAGTTGTCGTGCATGGTCACTTACTGCTGGGTAAGTCAAGGATTTTTTGGACCCAGCTGTCAGTGACACGTTGCCTTTGCAGTTCAGAATGGATTGGTGATTCAGGGGTTCTACTGTTTAAGATCAAAAAAGCCGATGTTAATTCTTCTGGAACTTCTATTTAAGAACAGATTAGCCATATTCATCTTCTCCAGTCTCAAGGTTCTTTTCTGATTACTGATTAATGATGGGCTGCCATCATCTTTCAAATCTGTTGCAGGATCTAGACACAGTGATCTGTGAAGGATCTTGCAGCTTACTCAGGGCAAGTTACTCATGAGGTTATAGCTGATGCATTCATTATGTACCACTATTAGCATACCTGAGTTGTTGTTTGTTCTGGAAGCATGGATGCGGGAGCCAATTTTTGAACCAAATCCATCTCTAAAAGATGCATCAATGGTCCTTTTTTAACCAGCATGTCAAATCACTTCTTTCCCCCTTTTTACCAGTAAAAACCAACATGCTACCTTTTGGGCTAAACTGTCATGGTGTTCGTGTGGCACATCCCAAGAACATGTTGCTCTATGTTCCTTAAAAAGGCCTATCGTTTGTTTCTACCTAAAAATATACTGTAGCCCCTACGTGTCCTCTGATTATCGATGCGGTATCCTTGGTTACTTGAAGTTGCATTCAACACAGGCAGTTCTGTCGTACAATTGATTAGCCAACCAAACTTGTTCTGTTGTTCTCGCCAAACTCGTTGGCTGTTGAGTGATAGGTCTGGAACGGGAGGAATATTTCATCTAATGAAATATGTCATGTCCAGCTTCATCATAAACATGTGTGTTCACCTAGGGGATGCAAGTTTTAGGTGTGCCAGATTTCGAATCATGTGTTCTTGGATGGAGATAGTACATGTGTCCCTGTACCAGTCTGTGCTTTTTGTGATCTTCCCTTGCCAACTCTGTGAGATGATCGTGTTGAAACAAAAAAGGGATCCTGTATCTCGGTTTCTTCTCGTGGGTCATGTGGTCCAGGTGTAGAGTTCACCAATATTACGTGCTGAATTTATTTACATTGTACATAGAACATAGAATCAATCTTGTTAACTACCTATTTAAATATATATATATATATATATATATATATATATATAGGGTGGGTCTATTATGATAACACCCCTTAAGACTCTTATTCTGATAACACCAGCCTTATTCTGCACACCACCAACAGATCACGCCGCCGCCCCTCCCCTCCCGGTCTGCTACCGTGGCAGCGGCCTGGGAGCGCCGCCGCCCCTCCCCTCCCGACCATCTACCGCGGCAGCGGCCTGGGCGTGCCGCCCCCCTCCCCTCCTGGCCTTCTTCCGCGGCGGCGGCCTGGGAACAATGTCGCCCCTCCCCTCCCCGCTTTCTCCTGCGGCGGCGGCCTGGGAGCACCGCCGTCCCTCCCCTCCCGGCCTTCTTCCACGGTGGCGACCAGCAACGACGCTGCCCCTCCCCTCCCGGCCTTCTTCCAAGACAGCGGCCAGGCAATGACGCCGCCCGTCGCCTCTCGGCCTTCTTCCACGGCAGGCACCGAACAACAACAACCTATCGGCCTTCTTCCATGGCAGGAGCTCAGTAGCGCCACCAACGAACTCCTCTAGGCCTGCAATTAGCTGTACTTCATCAGATGTGGATTGGTGCTGCCTCGACATCAAACCAATTCGAGCAAGGAGAATTGTGCGCAAGGTTGCTTTATCCACGGTAGGTTCTTGGAATAAGTCTGCATCGACCTTCAGAGAAAATCCTCCTTCCCCATTCACCTTGAGCAACGTCCAGACCGCCCATGAACTTCTGAAGGGCAAGTGGACTACACGGGCGAACGTGAAAGTTGTGCAGACGGACGAGAAGGGAACTTCCTCCTGTAAACACAAGAAATCACTGCAACACGAGGTAAAGCAGTACACTTCCTCAACCATCTCAGTGTAGTTATCCTAGACAAAACAAACTAGTACAAGCAGTACAGCGCGCCTACAAAACCTGTGTAGTGCGGTTGCTTTAGTTTGTTGTGGGGGAAAATGTAGTGCACTTACTCGGTTATGCAGTACACTTGTATAGGTTCATTATGGGTAATGATGCAGTGCGGTTGCTTCAGTTCACCTTGCGTGGTGATGAAGTCAGCATGCAATGCTTCGGCAGTACCATTTTGAACACATTGCAGTTCGCATGATTCAGTTCATTTAACCTGACAATGCAGCTCGGTCATTTTGTGTGCAGGAGATGAAGTTCAGCAGATACAAAATGCCGCTCATAATTGACAACACTGAGAACAACAACTTTCAGAAGAGCGGATCTTCTTCCGAAAGAGATACT
This sequence comes from Triticum aestivum, assembly GCF_018294505.1. Lineage (NCBI taxonomy): Eukaryota > Viridiplantae > Streptophyta > Magnoliopsida > Poales > Poaceae > Triticum > Triticum aestivum. Next base: position 356,957,963 of record NC_057798.1, on the reverse strand, counting down.
GGCTGGGTTACCCCTGAGATTCCTCGAGGATTCTTCACGACGACAAACAGGGTGCAGTACTCTTTGGAAGAACATTTTTTCCAGGAACAATATGTAGTTGAAGATGACGATGATGTCACATTCGTCTGGAAAGGCACTCACCAACGCGATGATGAAGACGATGACGATGAAGATGAGCCAATAACAGTTCTCATCCCAGAGTATAAGCATGAGTTCACTACATTTGGACAGCATGTCCGAACAGACATTGATGACGCAGTTGAACACGATGTTGCATCAGGTGATGATTATGTCTATGATGATGTGCCACTGTTCCAAAATTTTCAAACCAATCCACCGAGACATCGTCACAACACTGGATTACCACCACGTCCACCTGCCGCACCCCAAAACAAAGCTCAGCGTCCACCTGCTGCACTGAAAACAGAGCTCCAAGCAGACCTGCTGCATCAACTCCGACGCTGCGACCACCAACGGTGCCTCGGTCAAAAGTAAACAGCAGGTACAAATCCTCCTCACTATTGCCGCCGTGAGATCCTCAACTACATAGATCTTCTATAACCCCGCCATGTCCAATACATCCCGGCGAGCTGCAAACACCATCAGGCGAACGACTATACACACATGTAAGTTTATGTTCTGAAAAAAAATAGTTGCAGTCCATTCAGATAACATTGCAGTGCACACTGATATTCCTTATGAGGTTTGACCTAGCATCTAATACATTGGATTCTTCTGCAAACTTAGGAACATTGCAATGCTTTGTAAAACTCGTATGTACTCTTCGTATTTAAAAAATAGAACATAACAAATTATCTCATAGAGCATTGCAATTAATGCAGGATAAAAACATGCCGCTGAACCTCGTACCTGCTGCTAGAATGAAGTTCACCACGTACGACAAGGCATGGGACTTTTATAACAATTATGCAGGATGTGTAGGGTTTGGCATACGCAAGAGGGCAAAACACAGGACAAATGCCTACATTGTCTACTCAAGAGAGTGGACGCACAAGCAGACCGTGTCAGATTATCACCGGGTACATCAGAAAAAATCAAAAAGAATTGGCTGCAATGCAAAGATTAGAGTCAAAAAAAAGGAAGGATGGCAAATTTGTGATAGAAATGGTTCAACTCAACCACAATCATAAGATGCTGGAAAGCCCCGAGATGCTTTTGCACATGCGATCGCACAAAAAAGACGTCTCGGGTGGTAGGTGCGACATATGCCAACGGATGGCTTATCATTGTGGGAGCTAATAAGACATCGCCGGTGCCTGGAAACGGGATAAGGCGAAGCCATGCACGCCGGTGAATCTTATCCAGGTTCGGGGCTCTCCGTGGACATAACACCCCTAGTCCTGCTCTGCGGGGTCTCCGCATGATCACTAGATCAACAAGTAGCTACAAGAGGCTCCTTGAGCTGTTTGGTGAGAGGAGGAAGAAGGGGCAAGGCTAGCTCTCTTCTCCTCTCAAAGTCGTTTCTAAAACTATCAAAGCCCAACCCTTTGCATGGGTACCCTGGGGGTTTATATAGGCCTACCCCCCGGGGGTACAATGGTAATCCGCTTGGGATCGGGCCCGGCCGTCAGTGTCTACGGTGGCCGGCTTCTCTGCCGACTGCTGGGGCTCGCCGACTGGTGGGTCCCGCCAGCTGCCGGCCTCTTGGTAGACAGGAAGGCCCCACCACATGGGGGTCTTGTCGGGGGCTGGTTACTGTTGCCTCACCCTTGATGACGAGGGCTTTGTCGAGGTAAGTGTGGCTACAGTACCGCTGCCTTGAGGGTGCTCACTGTAGCCTTACCTCGTCTTGTCTCCTTAATGGGGCTCATTCTTCGAGGGAGGGAGTGAACCGGCTGGGGAGAGCCGGCTTCATCCCTGACCGACTAGGGGAAGCGGGGCCGCCTTCGGGTGTCTCTCTGACTGAAGGGGCCCGCCGCCTGCCGTACTGACAGCCCACCGTGGGTGATGTCATGGTCAGCATGCCAACAGTGCCATGCCGGACGGGTCATGGTTGTCCCGTACGGCATACTGTAGCCATGCTTATTCTGGGATTCGGGGGCGGCATGTTTCACTGTTGCCATGCCCCGTCCTGTCGTCATTACGTTGGTGCAAACTTTGAGGGCTCAGTCTGGGCCGCCAGTTGGGGGCCGGCTTCTTGGAGTCGGTCATGCTGTGGCCGGCTTCTTGGAGTCGGTCATGTTGTGGCCGGCTTTCTCGAGTCGGCCCTCCTATGGCTTTCTATATGGGGATTCTAGGGCCGGGCCGCCTTCTGGTAGCTGGCTGATGGTGTAGCCGGCGGGGGGAAGGCGGCCCCATGTCTTGGGTGCTTGAAGGCTTGTTCGGCCCATTATTTTTTGAAGAGCCAGGGGGAGCCGGCTAGGCTACCCGTGGTCATTTACTCCGACAGTAGTCCCTGAAGCTGGTTGTGCTTCTTGGCTGCGAAGGGAACTAGAAGCTCAATCAGCTTCCTATCCTGAAGAGTCGGCAGCTAGGAGCCGGCCTCACTTTATGCTTGCCTTCTTGGCGAAGTCTTCTTCAAACTCAGGAAGGCGGGAACCAGTTGGCGTGCTAGCCAGGTTGCGGGCTGACCGCCCGCCGCCTGCACATCACGTGGCACCCTCCGGCTGGAAGGGCCTGCCAGCCCATGTGTGTGACGGGACGCCGCTGCAGACCGGGGCCTGCCGATACCATGCCTCGGCCCAAGCATGGATCCTTTGTGGCCCGAACTAGCTGCTCGCCTTCCAGTGGCGGTTTCCGCACGCTGTTAAGACGCGGTAATCACGGGACGTGGGGGAGTGGGCGTAGTTAATCCCACGTCCCCCCATGCCTCGCCTCCTCGGCTTCGCCGCACGAGGCTATAAGTAGGGGGAGGGGGGAGAGCGGCAGACGCACGCACGCTCGCCCCCGCTCCACCCCTCTCTCCTTCTTCTTCCTCTTTTGTGCCGCAGCAGCAGTTCTTCGCTGCGCCACCGGTCCGCCATTCTTCTTGGCGCGTCGCGGCCTTGCCGCCGCTGAACCGGGCGTTCTCCGCCGCCGTGCGTTCCCTGTCGCCTTCTCGTCCTCATGGCTCCAACATCGAGCAACTGGGACGGCTCCAGCGTCCACGAGGACCACATTGATTTCCTCTGCAAGACGCGGCGGCTGCCGGGAAAGGACTACGTGTAGGTCCGGCTCGCACCAGAGGGGGAGATTTCGCCGGCACCGGAGGAGGACGAGCGGGTAATCTTCCGCTCGCACTGCCTATGCGGCATCGGCCTTCCCGCGAGCGGCTTCTTCCGCTCGTTTCTCGAGTTCTACCATCTCCAGCCGCACCACCTCACTCCAAACACGGTGGTGCTGTTGTCGGCCTTCGTCACCCTGTGCGAAGGCTTCCTCGGCGTCCTCCCCACCCTCGAGCTGTGGGGGGAGTTCTTCCAGTCCAAGCTCGACACTGTCGTCGCGGGCGTGCCGGCTCCATGTGGCGCCTTCATCGCCATGCGGCGAACGACGGCCAACAACCCGTTCCTGGCCATCGCACTGATCCAATCGGAAAAGCTTTGGCAGAAATCCTACTTCTATGTGAAGAACGTCGCCCCTCAGGGTGACTATGTCAACCTGCCGGCTTACATAGTCGGCCCGCCGGCTGGGAGGCAGCCTTCGTGGTCCTACCGGGCCAGGTCGTTGACGCCGACCGAGGCAGGCGCCGTTGCCTGGTTTCGGGTGCTGATCCAGTCGGAGGGCCTGACCTGGCCAGATCTGATTGCCGCCTTCGTGGAGCGCCGGGTGCTCCCGCTCCAAGGCCGCCCTTATCTGATCTGCCAGATGAGCGGCCACTTCGACCCAAGCCGGCTAAGCACCAGGGAGATGCCTCACGACGAGGTATCTTACATGGTGAACTACATCGCCAACTGCAAGCTCACCGAGTAGTGGCAGTATGGCAAGGCGTCGTATTCTCACGCCAATCCACCGCCCATGGTAAACCTTCTTTCTTTCCTTCTTTTCTTGTTGCCGAGTTTTCTCTGGCCGGCTTCCGACTGGTCGCCTTTTTTTCTTTTAATCAGAATCCCCTCCTTCATCAGCCGGCCGGGACCGTGGGGGCGGAACGCGAGTTCGCTCTCGACCGAGCGGTGGACGACTTTGACGACCCTGACTTGGGGGCGGCCGCCTTGGACGACGACACCGTGAGGGGAGGCAGCGAAGCGGGCGGCTCCGGCCTCTCCGCCACGTTCGAGGACTGGCCGGACGACGATGAGGCCGAGCCGATTCCGCGCCGCCAGCCGGCGTCCGACCATCAAGGCGCGGGCTCATCCGCCGGGCCGGCTGCCCGAGGCGGCATACGGAAACGCCGGGCGGCGCCGTCTCTCTTCGGCAGCCGGCCGAAGAAGCCCAAGGGTACCGCAGCGGCGACCAAGCGGGACATGGCGACCGTGATGGCAGCCCGCTTCCGCAAGGTGGTGAAGCAGCCACAAGTGGTTTCGGTGTAAGTATTTAATTCTCGCACGCCTTTCTTCTTTCTTCTCTTCAGTCGGCATCCTTCTGAGCCTTTCTTAATTTACTGAACAGGACCCCGCTCACTCTCGAGCGGACTTCGGCCGCCTCCATAGTTTGAGGGGCGGGAGGATCTTCAAGTTCCCTCCGTGTGGACCCCCATGCCGAGCTCCTGGCGGCGACGGAGCAGAACGCGCGGGAGGAGCGGGAGGCGGAGGAGTAGAGGGTGGCCGTCGCCAGGGCGGCCCAGGAGACGACGGCGGAGTCAGCAGAGATGCAGGACGACACGGCGGCCAAGGCTCAGGCGGAGGCCGCGGCCGCAGAGAGGGCGGCGAAGGCCCTGCGTAACCAACCGCCGCAACTCATCATTCCCGTCCGGACCGTGGCCCCTGATATCCCGGTGCCACCGTCAGAGGAAGCCTACCCCGACCAGCCAGCAATGCAGAGGGAGGGGGCGACATAGTCGTCCCAGAGGGCGAAGCGGTGCCGCCATCGTCGGCCGGGACGGGCCAAGGCGGCCAGCCTGAAGCGCCGCCTGTACAGCCGGCTGGAGGCGAGCCGGCCATGGGGGCGGATCTTGTAATCCTCTCGCCGACTCGTCGGCGCGCAGGGAAGGCGACTTCCGAGCCGGAGCCGCACAGGGCTGCAGGCTCCAGCTTGTGGTCCCATGACCTGGAGACGGCCATCGTCAGCTCGCCGGGTTGGACGCCGGGCGGTGGGACGGCGGTGGTGAATGTGGTGGCGCAGGACGTCCGGACACGGCTTCAGTCCCAGGCCGCCGATCTGACGAAGAGCCGGAGTAAGTGTTTCATCCTTTGTCTCATGTGGGGGCGCGTCAGCGCACCCACTGGGTGTAGTCCCCGAGATTCGAGCCGACTGCTGAGCAGTCGGGTCGGATCTTTCTTGATGACTTCTTCCTCATTTTCTTCTTCTTTGTGTCTGCAGGGGCCAATGCCGACTTGAGCGAGCAACTCGGCATAGCTCAGACCGCCCTTCACACCAAGGAGGCCGAGTGCAGCGCCTTGCCCCAGGAGCGTGATCGCCGGGCCAAGGAGCTGGCCGACCAGGAGGAGAGCCATAAGACGGCCTTGAAGACGGCGCAGGACAGTGAGGCCACCCTAAAGGCCGAGTGAGGGAGTTCCGGACTAGGGGGTGTCCGGATAGCCGAACTATCATCATCGGCCGGACTCCAAGATTATGAAGTTACAAGATTCAAGACTTCGTCCCGTGTCCGGATGGGACTTTCCTTGGCGTGGAAGGCAAGCTTGGTGATACGGATATGTAGATCTCCTACCTTTGTAACCGACTCTGTGTAACCCTAGCCCTCTCCGGTGTCTATATAAACCGGATGGCCTTAGTCCATAGGACGAACAACAATCATACCATAGGCTAGCTTCTAGGGTTTAGCCTCCTTGATCTCGTGGTAGATCTACTCTTGTAACCCACATCATCAATATTAATCAAGCAGGACGTAGGGTTTTACCTCCATCAAGAGGGCCCGAACCTGGGTAAAAACATCGTGTCCCTCGTCTCCTGTTACCATCCGCCTAGACGCACAGTTCGGGACCCCCTACCCGAGATCCGCCGGTTTTGACACCGACATTGGTGCTTTCATTGAGAGTTCCTCTGTGTCATCACCGATAGGCTCGATGGCTTCTTCGATCATCAACAACGATGCAGTCCAGGGTGAGACCTTCCTCCCCGGACAGATCTTCGTATTCGGCGGCTTCGCACTGCGGGCCAATTCGCTTGGCCAGCTGGAGCAGATCGAAGGCTACGCCCCTGGCCGTCAGGTCAGATTTGGAAGTTTGAACTTCACGGCTGACATCCGTGGGGACTTGATCCTCGACGGATTCGAGCCACAGCCGAGCGTGCCGTACTGTCACGATGGGCATGATTTAGCTCTGCAGCCGGACAGTACCCTGGAGGCCGCACTCGAACCCGCTCCGATCTTCGACTCGGAGCCGGCTGCGCAGACCAAGGATGGATGGCTAGACACCACCTCGGGGGCTGCAACCTCTACGGCGATAGAGCCGAACACCGATCTTGTCCCCCATGAAGCTCGTGACTCCGAGGTGCCGGACTCCTTGCCGGACTCCGGACCTCCCGCGCCCCCTCCAGTCGAATCCGATTGGGCGCCGATCATGGAGTTCACCGCGGCGGACATCTTTCAACACTCACCTTTTGGCGACATCTTGAGTTCGCTAAAGTACCTCTCGTTATCAGGAGAGGCCTGGCCGGACTGCGGCCAGGACGGTTGGGATGCGGACGATGAAGAAATTCAGAGCCCACCCACCACCCACTTGGTAGCCACTGTCGATGATCTAACCGACATGCTAGATTACGACTCTAAGGACATCGACGGTATGGACGACGATGCCGAAGACGACCAAGAACCAGCGCCCACCGGGCACTGGAAAGCCACCTCTTCATACGACATATACATGGTGGATATCCCAAAGGATGGGAACGGCGAAGGAATAGCGGAGGATGACCCCTCCAAGAAACAGCCCAAGCGCCAGCGTCAGCGGCGCCGCTCTAAATCCCGCCATAGCAAGAATGAGGATTCCGGCACCGGAGACAATAATACACCGGATAGCGCCGAAGACAACCCACTCCAGCAAGATCCAGCACAGGAGGAGGGGGACGCCAGCCCTCATGAGAGAGCGGCCGAAGAAGAGGTAGAGGACTATATGCCTCCCTCCGGAGACGAGGCAAGCCTCGACGACGACGAATTCGTCGTGCCTGAGGATCCCGTCGAACAGGAGCGTTTCAAACGCAGGCTTATGGCCACGGCAAACAGCCTCAAGAAAAAGCAGCAGCAGCTTAGAGCTGATCAAGATCTGCTAGCCGACAGATGGACCGAAGTCCTCGCGGCCGAAGAGCATGAACTCGAACGCCCCTCCAAAAGCTACCCCAAACGTAAGCTGCTCCCCCGATTAGAGGTGGAGGCATATGATCCCGCTTCACCAGGAGACAATACGGCTGATCGACCACCCCGTGGTCGCGACAGAGAGGCCTCAAGGCCCTTCACTAGACCCGTACCCCGGCATCGCTCGAAAAGCACAAGGCCACAGGGGAACACTCCGGACCTGCGAGACATATTGGAGGATAAGGCAAGACAATCAAGATCGATCTATGGATCACGTGGGCGCCCCACGATACGTGACGATCACCGTCACCCCGGACACAGTAAGTCCGGCCGGGCCGAACACAACAGACAAAGCTCTTTTGAGCTCCGTCGCGATATTGCCCAGTACAGAGGTGCCGCACACCCACTGTGCTTCACAGATGAGGTAATGGATCATCAAATCCCAGAAGGGTTTAAACCCGTCAATATTGAATCTTATGATGGCACAACAGACCCCGCGGTCTGGATCGAGGACTATCTCCTCCACATCCACATGGCCCGCGGAGACGATCTCCACGCCATCAAATATCTCCCACTCAAACTTAAAGGACCAGCCCGACACTGGCTTAACAGCTTGCCAGCAGAGTCAATCGGGAGTTGGGAGGACCTGGAAGCCGCATTCCTCGATAACTTCCAAGGCACGTACGTGCGACCACCAGATGCAGATGACCTAAGCCACATAATTCAGCAGCCAGACGAATCGGCCAGACAATTCTGGACACGGTTCTTAACCAAGAAAAACCAAATCGTCGACTGTCCGGATGCCGAGGCCCTCGCGGCCTTCAAGCATAACATCCGCGACAAGTGGCTTGCCCGGCACCTGGGAGAGGAAAAGCCGAAATCCATGGCAGCCCTTACATCACTCATGACCCGCTTCTGTGCGGGTGAGGACAGCTGGCTAGCACGCAGCAACAACCTCAACAAAAATTCTGGCAGTCCGGATATCAAGGACCGTAGTGGCAGGTCGCGTCGCTACAAAAACAAACGCCGCATTAACGGCGATAACAGTGAGGATACGACAGTCAATGCCGGATTCAGAGGCTCTAAACCCGGTCAACGGAAAAAGCCATTCAAAAGAACAACTCAGGGTCCCTCCAATTTGGACCGAATTCTCGACCGCTTGTGCCAGATACATGGCACCCCTGAAAAGCCAGCTAACCACACCAATAGGGACTGTTGGGTGTTCAAGCAGGCAGGCAAGTTAATTGCCGAAAACAGCGACAAGGGGCTACATAGCGACGACGAGGAAGAGACCCGACCGCCGAACAATAGAGGATAGAAGGGTTTCCCCCCACAGGTGCGGACGGTGAACATGATATATGCCACGCACATACCCAAAAGGGAGCGGAAGCGTGCACTCAGGGATGTATACGCGATGGAGCCAGTTGCCCCGAAGTTCAATCCATGGTCCTCTTGCCCGATCACCTTTGACCGAAGGGACCACCCCACCAGCATTCGCCATGGTGGGTTCGCCGCATTGGTTCTAGACCCAATCGTCGATGGATTTCATCTCACCAGAGTCCTGATGGACGGCGGTAGCAGCCTAAACCTGCTTTATCAGGACACGGTGCGCAAAATGGGCATAGACCCCTCAAGGATTAAACCTACCAAGACGACCTTTAAAGGCGTCATACCAGGTGTAGAAGCCAATTGTACAGGCTCAGTTACACTGGAAGTGGTCTTCGGATCCCCGGATAACTTCCGAAGTGAGGAGTTAATCTTCGACATAGTCCCGTTTCGCAGCGGCTATCATGCCTTGCTCAGACGTACCGCGTTCACAAAGTTCAACGCGGTGCCGCACTATGCATACCTCAAGCTCAAGATGCCAGGCCCTAGAGGAGTCATCACGGTCAACGGAAACACTGAACGCTCCCTCCGAACGGAGGAACATACAGCGGCTCTCGCGGCAGAAGTACAAAGCAGCCTTTTAAGGCAATTCTCGAGTCCGGCTGCTAAGCGGCTGGACACAGCTAAGCGTGCCCGGTCTAACCTACAACACGACCACCTGGCGCATTCCGAGCATGCGTAGCAGTGCGGCCCCAACACTAGCCCCTGTAAAACATTAAGACAGACCCTTCGCGTACTCCATTACGCTCTGAAGATACCATGGGCATGGGGCAAGGGGCTCGACCACGATAAGCCCAAACTGCGGCTCAACCGCACCAGGGGCTCTTAAGTGTGTCGTTTCTTTTCTTTTCCTTTTATTTTTTACCCACAGGACTCCGTTCGTCATAGGCCCTGTCCGGCAGCAGACATGCTGAACCCACGATACCACAGCCAGGGAAGGAGAAAGGCTACAACGAAAATCCAGGTGGTCTCCATTATGAGCATTAAATCTGTTTTATGCATTATTCGTAGCCTACCCCTGGAGGGGGACATGTTAAACAGTCCCATCCCTTGCTCACCGCACCACTTGTATCGTCCCGCACTTACAGATTTGAATAAAGCAATGCAGCACATTTTTGCTTCTAATTGCATTTCTTTCTTACACATATGTTCATCTATGACATGTTGCATCCGTACGTTTTGGTACGGCTAAATACACCAGGGGCTTATGTTTCCCGCGTTATGGTGTGATAAGTCCGAACACTTTCACAAGTGCGGCACCCCGAACTTATAGCATTATATGCATCGGCTCCGAATCATGTTCTTGGGTCAATAGTTGGGTTTGCCCGGCTCCCATGTTTTGGTACCTTACGTTCCGTTTTATCGGCTAAGGTAGCACTGGGAGAACCACTGCGATTGCGCCCCAGTTGAGCTGGGTTAACGCCTCAGTGGAGAAAGCTAAAACTGACCGTCATGATGAGGCGAGAGCTGGTCGCTGTTCGAGAGGTTCTTTGCGAGTCCCTAAAGACTTATGCCGCTTCGAGCGAGGAGCCGGATTCTGTCCGGTCAAGGCGTGGATAGCGCCCCAAATTCGGCCTTCCGAAAACTAGGGGCTTCGCCGAAATTTAAAATTATAGAATTCTATGGCTAAGTGAGAGTGTTCAAGCATTATAAGTCCGGTTGCCTTGTTCGTTGTGTCGAGCGCCTCCCTAGATGGACCCAAAAATGGGAACAAGAGCGCTCGAGTTTATCCCGAACACCCCAACACTCGTGGCATGGGGGCTGAAGCCGACGACTTGCCATCTCTCAGATTTGATAAATAGCCGCACAGAAGGTAATATTTTAAATTAACAAGCGTTGCTTAGCGCATATGAACCAAGTTTTCAGCGCACAGGATAACAAAATGCGAGTCTACTCAAATATTACATCTTTGGAGCACTCACCCGCAATAATGCGGGCGCCCTTCAGCACACTCCTATAATACATCTCGGGCGTGCGATGCTCCTCGCCCTCTGGTGGGGGTCCGTCACAAGCTTCTGGGCATCCATCTTGCCCCAGTGCACCTTTGCGCGGGCAAGGGCCCGACGCACACCCTCGATACAGGCGGAGTGCTTGATAACTTCAACCCACGGGCACGCGTCCACCAGCCGCCGCACCAGGCCGAAGTAGCTCCCAGGCATAGCCTCCTTAGGCCACAGCCGAACTATGAGGCCCTTCATGGCCTGTTCGGCCGCCTTGTGGAGCTCAACCAGCTGCTTCAGCTGGTCGCTAAGGGGCACCGGATGTCCGGCCTCAGCATACTGAGACTAGAAGACCTTCTCCATTGAGCTCCCTCCTCGGCCCGGTAGAATGCGGCAGCATCGGACACGCTGCGGGGAAGATCTGTGAACGCCCCTAGAGAGCTCCGAATTCGGGTAAGCAACAGGTAATTAACACTCACATGCTTACTTTGCATGAAAAATGCCTTACCCGCTGCTATTTTCTTCACCGCCTCTATCTCCTGGAGGGCCTTGTAGGCTTCGGCCTTAGCGGTTTGGCATTCTCAAGAGCCTTTGCAAGCTCAGACTCTCGAGTCTTCGAGTCACACTCCAGGCTCCCGTGTTCCTTCACGAGATCCTGGAGCTCTTGCTGTACCTCCGCCACCCGCACCTCCTGTTTCTCTCGCTCGGTGCGCTCCGCAGCCGCATTACGTTCGGCCGCGGCCACCGCCTACTTTAGGGTCGCCACCTCGTTAGTGGCCCCTGCAATACACCAGTTATCCTTGTCATTTTTCTTGCAACCAAATCCTTTTCTGTAAGGTACAATTTTCATAAGGTATTACTCACCTTCTTTTTCCTCGAGCTGCTTCTTGGCATGGCGAGCTCGTTCTCGAACCGCTCGGGGTTTTCCTTCAAAGTTTCGACCTCTGCAGTCAGTGCGGCAGAGGTCAGCAGCACAGCCTGCAATCCCATATTGACATATTTTCATGACTCCTGTGTTTATCTTTCTAAAGATCCTCAGTCGGGCTTTTCTTTCCGAACACCGAACCGAGCATCAGGGGCTACTGTCTATGTGATACCATTTTACATATATTGAAATTCTTACCTCAAAGCCTGTTAGAAGGCTGCTGCAGGCTTCGGTCAGCCCGCTCTTGGCGAGCTGAACCTTCTGAATCACCGCACTCATAACAGTGCGGTGTTCCTCTTCGATGGAGGCGCCGTTGAGCGCCTCCAGCAAATTATCCGGCACCTCCGGTTGGATGGAGGCAGCCGGCGTCACGGTCTTGCCCTTCTTCTAAAGGGGTCGCCCGCCGGACTACGGAGCCACTATGGGTTCCGGGGCTGAGTCCGGTGCAAAGTCCGGGAGGTTGTCCTGCGACACCTCCGGGGCCCTCTCCTCCTGGTGGGTCCCTTCCTGGGATCCCACCTCGGCATCGTCCGCATCACGGGGGTGGAGGCAGTCGGAAGAGAATCCATATCCGACGCCCCTAAGGACCCGCTCGACGAAGTGGGGAGATCATCCTTAGGCGGACTGCAGGGTTGTATGCGGCATTAGAAAGACATAATGTGGCGGAAAACGAAAACCTTGAAGTTATTCGGGAGTCCGGATACTTACGATCTCGCCAGAGGCTTGACCCTTGGAGGCCAGTCCTCGTCGTCGTCACTAGCGTTGGCGGCACAGTCCAGGGGAAGAGTTTTTCCCCTCTTTGACCCTTCGGCCTCCCTTGTTGGGGAGGCCTTTCTTTTCTTCCCTCCCCCCGCTGGGGGAGAGGCTTTCTTCTTCTCCTCCTCGCCTTGGTGGGAGGAGTCGGCCTTGGATTCATCGTCCGATAGCACCTGAAAACGGGAACTCTTCCAAGTCCCCGTGGCCTTCTTCTTGGCCTTCTTCTCTGGCACCACGTGGGGTGCCGGAGCCAGCAGCCCCATTGGGCGGGCGTCAGCTAGGTCCTCTGGCAATGGGGCCGCACAGATAGCCTGTGCGGCCTTCTTCAGCCAGCCCTGTCAAAGGAAAGGGAGTTTAGATCCCGCATAGAGTCAAACTATGAATAACAAGCGTCCCGTAAAGGACAATATCACTTACCTCGTCAGCTGGACGCTGCAAGCTGAATCCGCGATCTTCGGTAGCTGATGCGGGAGCCTCGACGCCCTTGAACAGCACCTTCCAGACCTCTTCGTACGTAGTGTCGAAGAGCCCATTCAAAGTCTGGTGCTGCGCCAGATCGAACTCCCACATATTGAAGCCCCGTCGTTGGCACGAGAGAATCTGGCGGATGAGCATGACCTGGACTACGTTGACAAGCTTGAGCTTCTTGTCCACCAGCTTTTGGACGCAGGCTTGGAGTCCGGTCAGCTCCTCCGAATCGCCCCAAATCCGAACGCTCTCTTTCCAGGAGGTGAGCCCTGTGGGGATGCCGGATCTGAATTCGGGGGCCGCTGCCCATTCGGGATCACGCGGCTCGGTGATATAGAACCACCCCGATTGCCACCCCTTGATGGTTTCCACAAAGGTGCCCTCTAGCCATGTAACGTGGGACATCCTGCCCACCATGACGCCTCCGCACTCCGCTTGACTGCCCTTCACAACCTTCGGCTTGACACTGAAGGTCTTGAGCCACAAGCCGAAGTGGGGCTGGATGCAGAGGAAGGCCTCGCACACGATGATAAACGCCGAGATGTTGACAATAAAATTTGGGGCTAGTTCATGAAAATCTAGGGCGTAGTAGAACATGAGCCCCCGGACAAAGGGATGAAGTGGGAAGCCCAGTCCGCGGATGAAATGGGGAAGGAATACTACCCTCTCATAGGTCCTGGGGGTGGGGATGAGCTCTCCCTCTTCAGGGAGCCGATGCGCGATGTCGCTGGACAAGTATCCGGCACTCCGCAGCTTCTGGATATGCCCCTCCGTGTCGGAGGAGGCCATCCACTTGCCTCCCGCTCCGGACATATTTGGAGAAGGTTGAGGTGAGATGTGCAGGCTTGGGCGCTAGAGCTCGAGTTCAGAGAGATGGATAAGCCAAGGAGGAAGAAGGCGCAGGTAAAAAGGTCGGACAGAAACACGCGTCCCCACCGGCCTGGTAAAACTCGCTTATCCCCCAAGCGTCGCGATTGATGGCGCGGTTGGGTTGCCCATGTCCGTATTGATGGGAATCCCGGAATAAGGGGAACACAATCTCTGCTTCGACAAGACGTGCCAAGGAAACCGCCTCGCTAAACGCGCTGAGATGGAACAATAAAAACAATTTGAAGGCTTGGTAGTGGTGTGACGTTACGCCACAAAATACGTCAGCAGATTGAACTAGTGTAATATTATTCTCTCTATAGTTGTCTGTGGAATTTATTTTGTAGAGACGGACACTATCCTGGTGTTCACAATCTTCTGTAAATTATTCGGAGGAGGAACCCGCCTTGCAATGCCGAAGACAATATGCGCGCCGGACTCGTCGTCATTGAAGCCTGGTTCAGGGGCTACTGAGGGAGTTCCGGACTAGGGGGTGTCCAGATAGCCGAACTATCATCATCGCCCGGACTCCAAGACTATGAAGATACAAGATTGAAGACTTCGTCCCGTGTCCGGATGGGAATTTCCTTGGCGTGGAAGGCAAGCTTGGCAATACGGATATGTAGATCTCCTACCTTTGTAACCGACTCTGTGTAACCCTAGCCCTCTCCGGTGTCTATATAAACCGGATGGCCTTAGTCCATAGGACGAACAACAATCATACCATAGGCTAGCTTCTAGGGTTTAGCCTCCTTGATCTCGTGGTAGATCTACTCTTGTAACCCACATCATCAATATTAATCAAGCAGGACGTAGGGTTTTACCTCCATCAAGAGGGCCCGAACCTGGGTAAAAACATCGTGTCCCTCGTCTCCTGTTACCATCCGCCTAGACGCACAGTTCAGGACCCCCTACCCGAGATCCGCCGGTTTTGACACCGACACCGAGTACGAGACGAAGGCGGCGAGCTGGGCCGACGCGAGGCCGACGCTGAGCGAGGGCAAAAGCCGGGTTGAGGATTTGATCGATGGTAGCCCCCCTTAATCTTCGTCCCTTTGCTCGCCCCCGTCATCTAATCTATCTTCTGACCTTTTCTACATCTTTCTTTTTTGTGCAGAATACTTCCCCGGCTACACTATTGCTGCCAACGAGGCCATCAAAGCTCACCGCGAGGCCCAACATCAAGCTGGGGCCGAGATCGCACCGGGTGCCAACCGGACGCTTGAAGAGCAGCTTCTGGCAATTCAAGCCCGGCTCCAGCCGGCCTACCGCATGCTCCACCGTCTTCAGCGTGCCAGAGCGCAAGTGATGACTGCCCTCTGGCACGACGAGGTGATTCCCCGCACCCCCAGTCGGACTGTCGACTGGCTGGAGGTAGCAGTCAGCCGCTTCGAGGCCTGGAAGGCTTCTGCAGCTCGGTGTGGGGCTCGGCGGGCGCTGGAGTTCATCCGGGCCTGGTATCCTGGGCTGAGCTTGGACCAGCTGTGCATCTGGCGGCAGGAGGCTGACGTGGAGCTGGAGGCAGTGCGGCCGGCTATCATCCAGCATGCCTCAGCGATCGCCGACTTCACCGAGACCAGCGCTTTTGCTCCTAAGGTGAACGAAGACGGCGTTGCTTAGCCGGAGGAGTGGTTCGGGCTGAACCCGGCAGAAGGAGAGGACTCGGCGGAGGAGATCGACTCCAGCGAAGAGGGCGAAGAGGAGGAGGAGGAGGATGGTGAAGAAGTCGTGCCGGACGGTGGGGTGAGCGGCCAGCCTCAGCCTAGTCGTGCCTCTAGCAACGAGGCGCGCGCGAGCACATTGCGGCAGCAGGCGGCAACCAAGCCGAGACTCGCCAGCTGGCCACTCCTCCAGCCGACACTACCGTCTCCACCAACATGCCTGACACGCCTATTGCTCCCCTGGCTTGACTTGTCGTCCTAGTTTTTCTGCCCGTTACTTCTTGAACAATTTTCATTAATTTTGCGCAGTTCCACCCACTGGGGGTGTATTCAAACTTCGTTGAATGCTAGCCTTTCAAAGGCCTTTTGTGTAAATATAATTATGCATGTGCTTAGCTTCCATTCCTAATTGCTTTTCATCTTTTGGCTGTTTTCCCTTGGTCGCCGCCGTCCCAGCCAGACAGCTGCTTTGCAGTCTGTGTCCTGGTAAGGACTTGGCTGTCTGGGAGGGCAAGTACTCAAGCTTTCTTAGATCATAGCAAGGTAAGAAGGGAAGCCGGCCACAGACAGCCGGCTGGCGCGGGGAAAGCCATCTTGAGTTATATAAGTTCGTTAGTCCTTAGCCGTTTTTTTTGTGTGGGCATCCTTTCCTGCCTTTGACTCTTGTTAGTCGGTTAGTCGATTCTTCGAGCTGCGACTTTCAACAAGAGAGGGCTTGGGTGCCAGCACACTACTTGTCTGACTGCAGGTAGAACTTAAATATAACCCAAGGCGGCAAGTCCCTGGGCCGACTGATCGAACCCGGTGCCGGACGGGAAAATGAATGTGATAACATAAACATGGGTATGATACTCATCATTCATAGATAAAAGAGGATAGTCCCCGAGTACTCCTCGGGGATCCCATTGTCTCATACTTAGTACAAAAGGTAGCGTGGTACATACTGCATTTTAACTATAAAATCTTCGAAGGAGATTGGCGTTCCATGGTCGTTCTGACTCCTTGCCGGAATCATCCCTCTTGCGTGCCTTCGGCTTCTATGCGTTGATCAAGTAGTAGGAGTCATTGCCCAGAGCTCAGCTGATGATGAATTGGCCTTCCCAAGGGACCGAGAACTTGTGCTGGCCGGCTATTCGCTGGATCAGCCGGAGCACAAGGTCGCCCTCTTGGAAGGATCTCGGCTTGACCTTCCGACTGTGATAACGGCGTAGACCCTGCTGGTAGATGGCGGACCGGCTGAGGGCCAATAGCCGACCCTCTTCCAGCAGATCAACGCCGTCTTCTCGCGCTTCTTTCGCCTCCGCCTCCGTGTACATGGTGACCTGAGGTGAGTCGAACTCAATATCAGTTGGGATGACAGCCTCGGCACCATATACAAGGAAGAAAGGGGTGAAGCCGGTTGACTTGTTTGGAGTAGTGCACAAGCTCCAGAGGATGGCCGGCAGCTCGTAGAGCCAAGAGCCGGCCGAACGCTCTAGTGGCACGACCAGTCGAGGCTTGATGCCGGAGAGGATGAGGCCGTTTGCTCACTCGACTTGGCCATTTGACTGCGGGTGGGCAACGGACGCTAAGTCCAGTCGAATGCCCTGTGTCGCGAAGAAATGTGCCAGTGCTCCCTTGGCAAAATTCGTGCCGTTGTCGGTGATGATGCTATGTGGTATGCCGTACCGGGTTGTGATATCTGCAATGAATGTCACGACAGTCAGCCCATTCAGCTTATCGGCTTCGCTTCAATCCACTTGGTAAATTTGTCCATGGCGACAAGCAGATGCTTCATGCCGCCGCGCGCTGTCTTGAATGGTCCCACCATGTCCAATCCCCAAATGGCAAAGGGCCAAGTGAGGGAATGGTCTTGAGTGCAGAAGCCAGCAGGTGTTGCTTGGAGCTGAAGACTTGGCACCCTTTGTAGTGCTTGACTAATTCCTTGGCATCATCCAAAGCAGTCGGCCAAAAGAATCCATGGCGGAAAGCTTTGGCGACGAGTGATCTTGAGGCTGTGTGGTGGCCGCATTCGCCTTGGTGTATATCCTTGAGGATTGCTATGCCCTTCTCTGGCTTGACGCAGTGATGGAAGACTCCAGTGACATTGTGCCTAACAACCTCTCGGTTCACTATTGTGTATGCTCCAGCTCGGCGTTGGACTTGTCTTGCCGAGATCTCGGTAGTCGGCAGCTCTCTGTTAATCAGGAAATTGGGGATGGGCTGGGCCCATGATGGAGCTGTGACTTCTTCTGTTGTCAAAACGGCTACTGCAACCAGGGTGGGTGGGCTGGGTGGTAAAGAGTTGGAGTCGGCCACCGCCTGATGTGTCGATGCAGTCCCCGAGCCAGCTGCAGTAATCCCCGGGCTGGGTTCTGAAGTCCCCGGGCAGGGTACAACTACAACAGTCCCCGAGCCGCCTGTCGAAGTCCCCGAGCCGGCTCTGACTGCGTTGGGGTCAGGCGGCACGAAGATGGAATCGGACTCTGGAGACGGCTTGACAGACGGCTTAAGGAGGCATTGGAGAGAGATGCCAGTTGGTATAGCTTGGCGGGTGGAGCCTATTCGTGCCAGGGCATCTGCTTGCTCGTTGTCGGCCCGTGGCACGTGGAGGAACTCACACCCTTCAAAATATCCGCTGAATTGCTGAACGAGGAAGCGGTAGCTCGCCATGTTTGCGTCCTTGGCGTCCCAGTCGCCAGATGATTGTTGGACTACCAAGTCCGAGTCGCCATAACACAGGATCCGGCGGATGCCGAGTTCTTTGGCTAGCCGAAGCCCGTGTATGAGCGCCTTGTACTCGACCACATTGTTGGAGGCGGCAAAATGAATTTGCAATGTGTATCTGAGCTTGTCACCTTTGGGAGAGGTGAGGACGATGTCAGCTCCAAGCCGGTGCGCATCTTGGGTCCATTGAAGTGCATCCACCAATGAGTATAGTCAGGCGCAGGCGGCAGGTACTGGGTCTTGACCCAGTCGACGAGGAAGTCGGCCAATGCCTGGGACTTAATGGCGGTGCGGTGTTGGTAGAAGATCGTGTAAGGAGCCTGCGCAATGGCCCATTTTGCCACCCGGCCGGATGCATCCCGGCTACCTATGATCTCGGCCAGCGGGGCAGTGCATATGACCATGATGGGGTGCTCTTGAAAATAGGGCTTGAGCTTCTTGGCGGCAAAGTACACACCATAGCACATCTTCTGATAGTGTGGATAGTTCTGCTTCGAGGTGGACAATACTTCACTCAGATAATAGATCAGCCTCTGGAGTAGCTGAACTCGGCCTTCTTCTGGGCGTTGAACCACGATGACGGTGCTGACCACCCGGCTAGTGGCGGCAATGTAGAGGAGCATGGGCTCTTTCTCAGTCGGTGCCGCCAAGATAGGCGGTGTGGATAGCATCTTCTTTAACTCGTGGAAAGCTTGATTTGCTTAGTCGTTCCACTCGAAGTGAGTGGACTTCTTCATGAGTCGGTAGGGAGGGAGAGCCTTCTCTTCGAGCCAGCTGATGAAGCGGTTAGGGAGGCCAAGCATCCAGTAAATTTCTGGACGTCTATCAGCTTGGTAGGGATCTCCATTCTCTCTATGGCCTTGATTTTCACTGGGTTGCATTCGATGCCACGTTCGGAGACCAGGAAGCCTAGGAGCTGGCCGGCTGGCACTCCGAACACGCATTTCTCTAGATTGAGCTTGATCTGAAACCGGCACAAGTTCTCAAATGTCTCTTTGAGTTTGGCCTTATATGCATCAGCTCCGAATCATGTCTTCGGTCAAATGTTGGGTTTTCCCGTCTCCTGTGTTTTGCTGCCTTACGTTCCGCTCTATCGGCTAAGGCGACACCAAGAGAACTACTGCGATTGTGCCCCAGTTCGGCCATGCGAGCACCTCAGTAGAGAATGCCGAAAACTGACTGTCATGATATAGCGAGAGACGGGTCAACCACTCGATGACTTTCGTAATCTTTAGGATTCCTCCGCATTAACGAAGGGCCACTTCCCGGTTAGGCACACACGCGCCCCAAATTCGGGCGAGCACGGTGCCCCTAGGGGCTATTCAGTAGCCCCACTGTCAAACTCCTATGGCTAAGTGAAAGTGATAAAGCATTATAGTCCGGTTGCCTAGTTCGCTGCGCTATCACCTCCATTATAGGACCAAGACGTTGGATTAAGTGTGAAAAGGTGCCTTTTCGAGGACACCCCCGCATTATATGCGTGGGGGCTGAAGCCAACGACTGCCATCTTTCAGGTTATATACACATATACATTAACGGCCGCACAGGAGGCATTATAATTCTTGCAAGCACAAGTATAAAAAGCTTTTATATTCTATCAAAATATTTGTGCACTGCGCTTCTATTAAACGAGCGCCTTGAAGAACGAGCACTGCACTTCTATTAAATGAGCGCCCTGAAGAACTTCCTCAAAGTAGTGCTTGGCAGGTACTCGGCTTTCATCCGAATCCCGGGATGCAACAACACTGGCCTTCATATCCGCCCAGTATGTTTTGACACGGGCAAGAGCCATCTGTGCACCCTCTATGCACGCCGACCTCTTCATTGCATCAACATGCGGCACCGAACCAAGGAACTGCTGCACCAAGCTAAAATAACTCTTCGGCTCTGGCTCTTCCGGTCATAGACGACTCGCAACATACCTCATGGCGAGTCCGGATACCGAAAGTGGGCATTCTGGATTGTGGAACTGCGACCAAAAAAGTTCTTCCAATTCATGGTCACCTCGACCCCAGAAGTGTTCGGTCGCGTCTGCCGCACTCGCTACCAAATCCAGATAAGTGTTCTCCGCACTCCACTGCCGGTCTAACAGAGCATACTTAGGATCCCCGAACTTCATCCGCAGCATATAGGGCTTTCCAGCTGTGATATCTCCGGTGTGACATAGCTCCTCCTTCATAGCTCTCATTGCAGAGCGAGTATCCTTGGCCTCGGCAGTGATCTTTTCAAGGTCCTTCTCAGCCGCCCTATCTTCTTGTTCAAGAAATTTACAGCGGTCGGCAGCATCCTTCAATTTTATAGCCATCTCGGCTATTACTTTCTTGCTCTGGCAGTGAGAAGCCTGTTCCGCTTTTAGCTCTTCAGCCGCCTTAATGGCAGCCGCATCACATTTCCTTGCTTGCTCCTTGGATTGGGCAAGTTCCGCCAGAAGGTTCTCCACGGCAGCAGCACCATCTACATTAAGCACATATCTTATAAGGCATGAGCATCGAACTCCTCTTATCAGATGTCTTTGGAACATACCTTGTGCCTCGTCTAGCCGCTTATTTACAAGCGCGATGTCGGCATCTGCTATGTCAAGTTGCCGCTTTAGCTCGGCAGATTCATCAGTCCGGCTAGCCCTCGAACGCCTCGCCACCTTCATAAAAAAGGTGACATATTATACCTGGGGTCATGATCCTCTGTGCATCGTCACTTTTGACAACACACAGAGTCTCAGGGGCTACTATTTATACAGGGTGCATTTTATATATGCGGCTCTACCAAAAGGTACACCTTTTCACGTACCTCAAAGCCTGTCAGTAAACTCCTGGCGGCCTTGTACAATCCGCTTTCCGCGGATGAAATCCTTCCAATCATCGTGTACATCAACATACGGTGTTCTTCTTAGATAGACGCTCGCCCGAGCAGATCCTTCAGCCCCTCCGACCATGCACCAGAGGGTGCCGGACTAGCCTGATGACCTTTCTCAGGGTCCAGACATGGAAAAACCCTCTGAGACGACACCTCAGAGTCACCTACCTCGTAAGACGGTGCAGCTAGGGGAGGCGTTTCGCTCTCCATCATCTCCGAACGAAGATCCCCTGAGGATGAGCTCTGTTGGGAAGGGTTGAGATCCGAACTTCAAGGTAATATTTCGGTTATCTTCCTCAGAAATAAAACAGGGATGTCACTCATTTTGGAACCCCTCTCTTTACTTACGGCTCGGTGGAGAGCTGATCCCCTTGGGAGCGTAATGCGGTCGGAGCATTCTCCGGCACCGGATCCTCTGGTGAAGATTTCTTCCCCCGTTTTGAGGCCATCCCCTCCGGGTCTTCAGAGGCAGTCCTTTTTCTCCCCTGGTTGGGGGAATTCTCGATTCCTCCCTTTCTAACAGCCTCCTTCACGGAGGCGGTAGCTCCTTGGTTCCCCTCATCGCCTTCTGCCAAAGGCACAATCTCCAGCATCCTGGTTAACACGGGATCCGACGTGGTCTCAGGCAGGGGGGCTGGACACCTGATAAGCTTTGCTTTCGCTATCCACTCCTGTTCAAAGGATAGCTTTGTTAAGGGAAAATTTATGATAAAAATATGGATGGCGTGTCCAAATACGGGGCTACTTACTTGGGCATCCGGGCGATTGCAGCTCAGACCTGCGTCCTCGGACAAGTCCGGACACCTTGCTTGTGATCCGAAGAACAATTTGTACATCTCCATGGCATTGTTCCCATAAAGTGTTGGAGGACTCGCGGTCCCTCCGGATTAAATTCCCACAGGTGGAGAGGGCAACGTTTGCAGGGCAGCATGCAGCGGATCAGCATAACTTGCGCCACTACGGTCAAGTTGATATCTCTTTATAGGAGATCTCGAATGCGGCCCTGCAGCAAGGCCATGTCTTTGGATGGCCCCCAGATAAGTCCTTCATTGACCCATGACGCTAGCCGTGGTGGGGGACCCGAGCGAAAAGCAGGTGGCGCCACCCATGTAGTGCCCCTGGGGGCTGTGATGTAAAACCAGTCCCGTTGCCATAAGCCGAACTCCTCTTGGAAAGAGCCCTCGGGCCATGGAGCGTCGGCCATCTTGCTTATGATAGCTCCTCCGCACTCAGCGTGCTGCCCCTCGATCATCTTCGGTTCTACCTTGAAGGTTCTAAGCCACAATCCGAAGTGGGGAGTAATATGGAGGAAGGCCTCACACACGACAATGAACGATGAGATTTGGAGGATGGACTCCGGAGCTAAGTCGTGAAATTCCAGCCCGTAACAAAACATAAGCCCCCTCACGAAGGGATTAGTCGGGAAGCCTAGCCCCCGAAGGAAGTGAGATGCGAACACCACGCTCTCACCGGGCTGGGGAGTGGGAATGGCCTGCCCTTGAGTAAGCAGCCTATGCGAGATTTCGCCGCTTAGATACCTGGCATCTCTCAGTTTTCGCACGTCTTCCTCCGTAACGAAGGAAGGAATCCACCGACCTTGAAGGTTGGAGCCGGACATCATCGAAGGTCCGAAGCACCTAAAACTGGAGCTTTGGGTGTTGGAACTCGAGGCGAGGAGCGGATTCAACTGAATTGAAAAGAAAGGAGTCGAGCCTTGGTCTCTTTATGAAGAGGTTGAATACCAAGAGCCCTCCCCGTAACCGTTTGGGACTCGCTTTCAATTAGGGAGTCATACCAAAGGAACAGTTGGGTTACCCATGCTCGTATTAATGAGAATCCTGGAATAAGGGGACACGATCTCTGCTTTGACAAGACGTGCCAAGGAAACTGCCTCGCTAAACGCACTAAGGTGGAACAGTAAAACGATTCGAATAAAGGCTTGGCCATGGCGTGATGTCACGCTGCAGAATACGTCAGCAGATTAGATTTATGCAGATATTATTCTCTCTACGGTGGTATGTGGAACTTATTTTGCAGAGCCGGACACTATCCTTGTGATCAACATCTTCTATGAAGTATTCAGAGGAGGAACCCGCCTTGCAATGACGAAGACAATTTGCGCGCCAGACTCGTCGTCATTGAAGCCTGGTTCAGGGGGTACTGAGGGACTCCTGGATTAGGGGGTGTCCGGATGGCTGGAATATGACCTTTGGCCGGACTCCCGGACTATGAAGATACAAGATTGAAGACTTCATCCCATGTCCGGATAGGACTTTCCTTGGCATGGAAGGCAAGCTTGGCGATATGATATGAAGATCTCCTCCCATTGTAACCGACTCTATGTAACCCTAGCCGTGTCAAGTGTCTATATAAACCAGAGAGTTTTAGTCCGTAGGATGAACAATAATCATACCATAGGCTAGCTTCTAGGGTTTAGCCTCTCTTATCTCGTGGTAGATCAACTCTTGTACTACCCATATCATCAATATTAATCAAGAAGGAGTAGGGTTTTACCTCCATCGAGAGGGCCCGAACTTGGGTAAAAACATCGTGTCCCTTGTCTCCTGTTACCATCTGCCTAGACGCACAGTTCGGGACCCCCTACCCGAGATCCGCCGATTTTGACACCGACACCGGTCTTCGGGCTGGCTCGTGAAGACGACGTAGGCGGCATGCTCATCAGGGAACTCGTCTTGAACAGCTCTGACTGCTGGTCGAGCAGCCGGCTGCTGAGGAGCCGGAGGCGGCTGACCAGCAGGTGGAGGCGGCACCAGCCCTTCGCCCTTGGAGATTCGCATGAGCCAATGGTATTTCCGAGTAGTGTGGTTGGAGGCCTTCGCGCCGCTGTGGAACTTGCAGGGGCATCAAGGGCTTGCTCGTAGGAGAAAGCCGACTGCCAAACCGGCCTGCCACCCTTCTGCTTCTTGGGCACAGGCCGCCCTTTGGGTTGCTCGTCTTCGACTGTGGCCACTTGATGACTGGTGGAAGTCGGCATAGGAACCTTGCTTTTGTTGTCGTTCTGGTACGGGCGTCAGTTAGAGTCTCCAGCCGGCGTCTTGGTATCCGGCGCAAGCACTGTCCGGAAGCGTCTACTCGGAGCTCGGTCTTCATGTAGGAGTCGGCCATGGCGTACTTGTCTGCGATGACCAGCAGCTCATCGAGGGTAGTCGGCTCGTCGCCGAGGAGTCGGTGCTTGAGGAGGGTGCCTTCTCGGCACCTGGCCGTGAAGTACTCTATAGCTTGAACCTCATGCACCCCTTCGCAGGACTTTCGGAGCTCGACCCAATGCGTAAGATAATTGCGGGTTGACTCGTTGGGCCCTTGAGCGCACAAGCAGAGCTGTCGGGGCTTGGGAGCCCGTTTGTAGGTGCTGGTGCAGTTGCGGATGAAGGCTTCCGTGAAGTCCAGCCAGCTGTTGATGCTGTAAGGCTTGAGGTTGTTGAGCCAGGTGCGCGCCGTGCCTTGGAGCGTCAGGGGAACATATTTCACGGCATCACGCCTGTTGCCGTTTGCTATGCGGACTGCGGTGGAGTAATCGATCAACCAATCTTCCGGCTTCATGGAGTCGTTGTATTTGGGCGTGTCTCTTGGGAGAGAGAACCCTTTGGGGAAGGGCTCGTTGCGGATGTGGGGGCCGAAGCAAGGCAGGCCCACATCGTCTTCTTCTTCTAACGCCAGGGATCGCACAAGGCGATCGATCCGATGGCGGGCATCGTTTTCGCCAACTCCCTCGTGGCGACCTAGTCGGCCGCTGAGAGTCGGATGTGTGACAGGCGGCGGGGTGGGATATCTCTCCCCACGAGGCGGAGGAGGGGGAGGATCGCCTTGTCGCTCCACAGCTCGAGGGCGGCCTTCTGCGTCGCGCTCGATGGTGACTCGAGTCCAACTGTGGCTAGCAGCCGGCTTCTTTTATTGCCTTGTGCGGGCCCCGCCCGCAGTCGGTGTTCGTGACATCGCGCCGTGTTCTCGGCGTGGGGGAGGACTTTCGGCGCGGATGCCGGCTTCGTGCCGTTTCGTGGCCGCTTCGATCAGCTGCTGGATGCGCCTGGTCATGTAGGGGAGCTCGTCGGCCCCTACTCCGTTCAGGTCGTCTGCGACCGACTGGGCGGCGCGTAGGTTCTCAAGAGGCGTGGCGTAGACTGGGCATTCTGCTCCCAGCATGCCGGCAACGGTCGCGCTGCGTTTATGGATGACGCCAGCCCGGCTTGGCCCATCGGGAGGCGGTGTGCCGAAGGCGGCGCGGTCGACCTCGTGCTGGTGAGCCTCGGTGAGGCGTCTCATGGTGGCTAACTTCTGGCCCTCCGTGATGAGGGCAAGGCGGCATGCCTCCAGCGCCTCGGCGT
Organism: Triticum aestivum; assembly: GCF_018294505.1. Lineage (NCBI taxonomy): Eukaryota > Viridiplantae > Streptophyta > Magnoliopsida > Poales > Poaceae > Triticum > Triticum aestivum. The sequence continues at coordinate 356,932,716 of NC_057798.1, read as the reverse complement.
CAGCGTCGGCCGGGATGGGGGCGGACAAATCCTGCAGCGCCGCTTGCAGGGCGTCGTGGGTGTTCTCGCCAGAGGCAACTCCATGGATGATGACTAGCACCTCGGTGATGGTGCTGCCGCCACTGTCGGCTCGAGGGAGAGGATCGTCGAAGACCACCACGTTGGTGGGGAAATGTCGAGCGATGCGGTGTCGGAGTCGACAAGCATCGGGTCGGTGGAGCCGACCGACTCCAAATCCACAGCGGGCTCGCCGGAGACATGGAGTTCATCGAGGAGGCTGACAAGGCGGCTCTCGAGGCAGCCGGTGCCCGCGTCGGACGCGGGATCGTCGGAGATGCGAGCCTCACCGAGAAGATCAGCGAGGCAGCTCGCCATGCAGGCGTCGTCAACACCTTGCAGCGCGTCGGGGCAAGCGCCATCGGGCATGCCGAGCTGGCTACGCTCGCGGGGGAGGAAGAGGGTTCCCGTCCAGAACAGGTCTCCGGACGGCGGTGCACCTGGCCCCATGGTGGGCGCCAAATGTCGGGCGATAGGTGTGACATATGCCAACAGATGGCTTATTATTGTAGGAGCCAATAAGACATCACCGGTTGCTGGAAACGGGATAAGGCGAAGACATGCACGCCGGCGAATCTTACCCAGGTTCGGGGCTCTCCTTGGAGATAACACCCCTAGTCCTGCTCTGCGGGGTCTCCGCATGATCACTAGATCAACAAGTAGCTACAAGAGGCTCCTTGAGCTGTTTGGTGAGAGGAGGAAGAAGGGGCAAGGCTAGCTCTCTTCTCCTCTCAAAGTCGTGTCTAAAGCTATCAAAGTCCAACCCTTTGCATGGGTGCCCTGGGGGGTATATATAGGCCTACCCACCAGGGGTACAATGGTAATCCGGCTGGGCTCTGGCCCATCCGTCAATGTCTACGCTGGTCGGCTTCTCCGCCGACTGCTGGGGCCCGCCGACTGGTGGGTCCCGCCGGCTGCCGGCCTCCTGGTAGATAGGTAGGCCCCACCGATTGGGGGTCTTGTCGGGGGCTGGTTACTATTGCCTCACCCTTGATGACAAGGGCTTTGTCGAGGTAAGCATGGCTACAGTACCGCCGCCTTGCGGGTGCTCACTGTAGCCTTACCACGTCTTGTCTCCTTAATGGGGCTCATTCTTCGAGGGAGGGAGTGAGCTGGCTAGGGAGAGCCGGTTTCATCCCTAGCCGACTAGGGGAAGCGGGGCCGCCTTCGGGTGTCTCTCTGACTGAAGGGGCCCGCCGCCTGCGGGCCATACTGACAGCCCGCCGTGGGTGATGTCATGGTCAGCATGGCAAAAGTGCCACGCCGGACGGGTCATTGCTGTCCCGACGGCGTACTGCAGCCATGCGTATTTCGGGATTCGGGGGCGGCATGTTTCACTATTGCCACGCCCCGTCCTGTCGTCATTACGTTGGTGAAAACTTTGAGGGCTCAGTCTGGGCCGCATGTTGGGGGCCGGCTTCTTGGAGTCGGTCATGTTGCAGCCGGCTTCTTGGAGTCGGTCATGTTGTGGCCAGCTTCTTGGAGTCGGTCATGTTGTGGCTGGCTTTCTCGAGTCGGCCCTCCTGCGGCTATCTATATGGGGACTCTAAGGCCGGGCCGCGTTCCGGTAGCCGGCTGATGGGGTAGCCGGCGGGGGGAAGGCGGCCCCGTGTCTTGGGTGCTTGAAGGCTTGATCGGCCCATTATTTTTCGAAGAGCCAAGGGGAGCCGGCTAGGCTACCCTTGGTCATTTACTTTGACAAGACGATCCTTTGGTAGACCAGTTAATGAAAGACATGCAACTGGACAACCACACACATGCTCAGATGATGTCGACACTGTCGCGTATGTCCGGTGGTCTGCAATACATGGGACATACTAGCCGCGATTGGGTAAACAAGTAAGCACGTAACAAAGCATATATCTTGAGCATTCCGTCGGTAATTATTCCCTGTTTGATGAGATAAGTTTGCATTGTGTCTGAAAATGCAGGAAACAGAAGTTTGCCAGAGAAGAGTCTGAAGATGATGTCAAGAAACTTCTGGATTTCTTCAAGAAAATGCAGAAGATAAACCCAGAGTTCTTCTATGATTATGACGTTGATGCAGATAACTGTGTAAGAAACGTCTTTTGGGCGAACGCAACTTGCAAAGGATCGTATAAAGATTTTGGAGACTGTGTTACATTTGACATGATGTATAAAACTAACAAATTCCACATGCTGCTGGGAGTGTTTCTGGGGGTGAACCATCATCTACAGAGCACAATATTTGCTGTTGCACTCGTGCGAGATGAAACAATACCATCATTCGAGTGGGTTTTCAAAACCTTTCTGAGGTGTATCAACAACAAGCCGCCAATCTGCATGCTCATAGATACAAAAAATAAAAAACACCTGCATACTTACGTTTTGTTTCGTGCACTTACATTTCTTCCATCTATCTTGCACACATGCAAACAACTTAATAAAAAAACACTCTTTGTCGAGTTCTTCGATGAAGGCAGCATTAAAAACTATCCTCCCACAAACTCTGCATAAGCTGTGTCGGTGGCATATCATGACGAAGTACAAAGACCACCTCTCCTTGCTGTATAAGGCGCGCGAGAAGCTCAAGGATGAACTCAATGCAGTGCTGAACCACCCACTAATGCCATCAGAATTTGAACGAGCATGGAAGAACCTCATTCAAAAGTACAACTTGTAAGACGACGAAGTGATGAATTCGCTGTGGGATGACAGGCACAAGTGGATCTCAGCTTACTAGAAGGAAATTTTCTGTGCTCGGATGACTTCCACACAGAGAAGCGAGAGCATGAACCGCATACTGAAGAATTTTTTTTCCAGGGAGAAGCATGATCTCCATCTGTTTGCTCAACAAGTGGATAAGTGCATTCAAACTAGGAATGTCGTCGAGCACGCAGAGACAGTAGCAAATGAGCTAAACAAAAATGTCAATCAAAAACTGCTAAAAATATGAGTACAAAAACAAACAATTTTTTCATTTCTATGGTTCGTAACAGTGTATTTGTGATCATGCAGTCAGAGGTAAAAACAACAACAAAGTTTGGGTTCTAAGTTCAGCTATCAAAAGTGTATACAAGGGCAGTGTTTGCAGATTTCAAAGAAACACTCTACCGTAGCACTGCAATCAGAGAAGAACGATGCCCTGAGAACTCGACAAAGTATCTCGTACACCACTACAACAGATCGGATGCATTTGACTGGGCAAGGCATAATTTCCAAGTGGTCGCCGATGAACAGAAAGGTGTCTACGAATGTGAGTGCAAACTCTGGACACACACACAGGTGAGACTCCTAGCAAAAAAAAATCTAGATTCTGATAGTCATGCACGAAAGCTCACTTACTGAACTTTAAAAGTCCACATGCATGCGTAATTCACAAAACCAAATGAAGTTCACTTCTTTAAAAATGAACAAATAACGAAAATAATATGTGTTTACTAATTTCATGCAGTTCACTTACAAAACAAAAAAAATTGTGTGTTTGTCTGCAGGGCTCTTTTGCGTCCATGTGTTATGCATGCTTTCTCATTTGAGAGTACTCAACATTCATGAGGTGTATATCATGAAAAGATACACCCATAACACAAGATCAGATGCAACATTTGACAGAAGAGACTACGAACAAACAGCACCAGATGGAACCTTGCTTTTTTGTCATAGAAAATTGCTGATAGAAATAGCAATGGACCTTGCAAACAGAGCGACAAGGTCCAACACTGGGTGCCACAGAGCGTTGTCTGGTATGAGGGCACTAATCGAGTAAGTTGACGTGCCCAACAAAGAAGAAGAAGAAGAAGCAAAACTAAAGCAAGCAGAGAAATCCCAGCATGACAATAATGCCGAGCAAGTAGAAAATATTGAACACAACAGAACTGGTGCTATCAAAAAAGAAACAATTCTTCCACTTCCTGTTTCAAACACAAGAGGAAGGAAGAAAGGGGGCGACGCAACCAAAAAAAGGTGGCATGCAAGGGAAAAAATGATGACAAAAACAGTAAGCCACAGCCTGAGCTGGACAGTGATGGTCACGCACTGGGAGTAAGGATGTGCAGAACATGTAATGAAATCAGCGGCCACAATTCCAGGACGTGTACAAAAAGAAATGAAAGAAAAACGAGGACATGGTGAGGCACAACAAAACAGAAATTCCACTGACAACACTAAGAAAGGGACGAAACCGAGATGTTGTAGCATCTGCAAAAAGAGGAAGAGACACAATTGAAGAACCTGCCTCAAAAGAAAAAGGAAAAGATCAGAAAATGAGGAAGACGAAGAAGGTGAGATCAAAGAAGAAGATGATGACACAACTGAAGAAGAAATGGCTTATGAAGAAGCAGATGGAGAAGAGGAGGAAGAAGAAGAGAGTGAATAGGACGAAGAACATGAAGAAACTGAAGAAACAGTGGCTTATGAAGAAATAGATGATGAAGATGATGAAGAGGAAGAAGAGAGTGAAGAGACTGAAGAGAGTGAAGAGGACGAAGAACATGAAGAAACAATGCCAACAAGACCACCACAAGGAAATGTTGTTGTACAGAAAAAACCGAGAACAACACCACTTTCAAAAAACAAGGTAGGAGCAATGAAGGATGCAGTTCCCAGCGCTGGAAAACGAAAACCACCATCAACCAGCACGCGGGGATCAAAGAAGGATGCAGTTCTCAGCACTGGAAAACGAAAGCAGCCAACAACCAGCACGCGGGGAGCAAAGAAGGATGCAGTCCACAACGCTGAAAAACCAAAGCAGCCATCAACCAGCACGCGGGAATCAAAGAAGGATGCAGTTCGCAGCGCTGAAAAACCAAAGCAGCCATGAACCAGCACCAGGGGAACAAAGAAGGATGCAGTTTTGCAGCACTGAAAAACGAAAGCAGCCATCAACCAGCACGCGAGGGGCTACAAACACAAAGGTGCAGAGACAAGAACCAGCAACACCGCCATGGAAAACAAAAGAAAGTGCAACATTAGACAGACTCCATTCACCGCGCAGAAACAACAGGTTAACGACCAAATAGATGAACTTCAATAAATTAATCATATACATAGCAGTTTTCTTATCTCTATGACTTATGTATCAGTTTAAATTTTGTGTAAACACAAATTTCCCGTTGACTATGAGTTATTCAACTAAACCATGTAAAGAGAAAATGGTATATAGAGTATACTATATATATATAGCAGTCTAGAGTAAAACATTGACACATTTTGATTCAAAAACCATGTAAAAATGTCGTTAGCTCATTGCAGTCCAACAAGTAGTACAGATAAAACGCATTTCAATATGCAGTATGGAACTTGAAAATATGCAGTACACTTCAAACTATCATGTAGTACTAGAGACTAGCTACATGTAGTACACACCATACAAATTGGGAAAAATGTGGAAACATGTAGTGCTGAGCTAATATATAAGCACTTCACATATTTTAACCATTTAAACACAAATTTCCCGTTGAATAATAATTAAAGCGGTTCAGATCACAAAAGTGCTTATTGCAAAACACATCAAAAAGATGAAGCGTTCAACACGCAAAAGTACTTATTACAAATCAACCTCATAACCTTATCCAATCACGTCAAATGTGATTTTAACCATACGATCCCCGAGTTCAAAGAAGTTGAGGACCACAACTTGCTCAGACTTCAGGCCACTATCAATGAGAAATTCCTTCCACCCTTTCTGCAGACACAGCCGCCCGTCAACGCCTACATTGTACTTGGCTGGTTTAAGGTATCCATTACCAAGAACAACTTGAAGAAATCTTTTCTTCTTGAGCCGGACATACCTAACAGCTCGTTGAGGAATTTTCTGCAAAAAATAATAAAACTGTTTGAGAACGATACTAGCAGTACAATTCTCATACTATGCACAGAGATAGATGAAGTGCACAACAGTCCAACAAGTAGTACAGATAAAACGCATATCAATATGCAGTATGGAACTTGCAAATATGCGGTGCGCTTCAAACTATCATGCAGTACTAGAGACTAGCTACATGTAGTACACACCATACAAATTGGGAAAAAATGTAGAAATATTTAGTGCTTAGCTAATATATAAGCAGTTCACATATTGTAACCATGTAAACTAAAACATAAGCTATATGCACACAAGCAAAAAAATAAAAACAAGAAATAAGAACACATTGCAGTACACTTCAAAAAACAAAAAAAAGTGCATTCCTAAAATACTAAAACTTTAGAATGCAATGGAATTATACAAATAAATACAAAGAATAAATCATATCTAACAAAACATACCATCTTGTAGTGAGTCTCCACATCTGTTGGCGTAAGCTGATGGACAAAAGGACTCGTGCAACCAAGGCCACGCCGAATCAGGGCAGAATAGAATGCAGAAACATTGATCTGGCCCGTATCCAATCCTTCCGTGAATACTGTACCATATGCAAGCTGCTCGGCTCGCCCAGTTCGGTACAATACCTTCCCACCACGACGAGCACGACGGGCCTGCGAGCAAGCTGAACAATCGCAGTGCATCGGCACAACAAAACCATGGCCGCAGCAGAAGAGGTACGCACAGGGGCCTGGAGCCATCGCAACAAAAACCTAGAAAAGCAAAAAAAATTAATAGGCTGGAGAAAGGAGAGAACTTGCGGCTAGAGGAGAAATGAAATGCAAAGGAAGGGTATAAGTTAGCCTTCATTTATATAAGAGGAATGCAAAAAGGTCAAAACTGAAAATTAAAGGGGACTTAATGGAAATTATGTTCCCAAGAATAAAGGACAATCAATAAAGGCTTATTTTACCAAAGAAAAAGGAACGAAAAAAGAAGGTGTACTTTGACTGCAGCAATTCCCATGAACAAAACCGCAGATCATTAAAAAATAATACTCTAAAAAATTATAATCCACAGACCATTTTATGTGTGCAGTTCTCCAAATTCATACTAGGAAGTTCACTATATGTGTGGATGAAGTGCAGTACATGCTCAAAATGAAGCAAAAGAGAAGCACTTTCGCGCAGTGCACAAAGCAGAAATTACAGCACCTGATGTAATCCTTAAATGTAAGTCATGCAGTCCGCAGCATTGGCATAGCCGGTCACAACTTTTTGGCACAAATAAGGATGTACACAATACAAAATGTGTACACCTGCAGCATAGGACTATGACGAATGCAGTACGCATAGGGGCACAAAAGTAGTGCACACCCGTACACTAAGAAAAAAGGATACGTAAGAGGAAAAACAATAAAGAAAAATGATACCAATGCAGTGCACAAAAATGTAGCGCAGAACACGTGCAGTACGGAATGTGTGCACATGCAGTACTGAAACTAAATCAATGCAGTGCACGGATGATTTACTAAAAAGCAGTGCACGCCCCATCATTGAAAAAGATACAAAGGAAAAAATTGACCACCCGGGTGAGCCGGCCCCAGCCAGTCTCGTAGTGGGTCTACGCCCACAGAAGGCGAGTCTTTCTGAGTCACAATGCGTGGGGCCGGTTACACATGGGCCCACAGGTCAGAGAGCATATAGCTGCGAGCGCCATGTATAAGCGCCCAAATAAGTATCTAGAGGAGTTCGACCGATATGCCTCGCCAGCGCTTATAAACAGGTCGGGCGCGCCTTCCGCGGGCGAGGTGGGACTAAACATTAGGACGCACACACAATGAACCGGGAACCAAGCCCTGCTCACAGGCCGACTTGGGCCCAAGTGCGTCTCTAAACTACCCGTACACAGGCCCAACAAGGCCGACTAAGAAAAAACAATAGTTCAAAAAAAGTGGGGGGGGGGGCCCTCCCGTACCAGGGACTGTAGTAAGTACAGGCAAAAACAAGATGCAGTACGTGGCCGTAAAAAATGCAGTGCATTCCATTACGCGATGCAGTGCGGTATGGCAATCCAGTTCCCGATTACCTACACGAATAAATACACACAAAAAACAGTGAAGTACACACATGTATACACAAGTGCAGTTCTGTATTGTAGAAGATGCAGTGCAGCAGTATAACGAATGCAGTTCATTATCACACAGGATGCATGTATAAACGTAACAAAATGCCCGTTCGCACAGAAAGTGGTGGTTAAAAAAATTTACTGACCAAAAATAAAATAAAACCACTTTAAAAAAACCCACTGTCGGTGTCAAAACCGGCGGATCTCGGGTAGGGGGTCCCGAACTATGCGTCTAGGCGGATGGTAATAGGAGACAAGGGACACAATGTTTTTACCCAGGTTTGGGCCCTCTCGATGGAGGTAAAACCCTACTCCTGCTTGATTAATATTGATGATATGGGTAGTACAAGAGTAGATCTACCATGAGATCAAAGAGGCTAAACCCTAGAAGCTAGCCTATGGTATGATTGTTGTTCGTCCTACGCACTAAAACCCTCCGATTTATATAGGCACCAAAGAGGGTTAGGGTTACATAGAGTCGGTTACAATGGTAGGAGATCTACATATCCGTATCACCAAGATTGCCTTCCACGCCAAGGAAAGTCCCATCCGAACACGGGACGAAGTCTTCATTCGTGTATCTTCATAGTCCAGGAGTCCGTCCAAAGGTGATAGTTCGGCTATCCGAACACCCCCTAGGACTCCCTCAGTAGCCCCCGAACCAGGCTTCTATGGCAATGAGTCCGGCGCGTAGATTGTCTTCGGCATTGCAAGGCGGGTTCTTCTCCAAATCTTGTGTACCTGTTTGAATAACATCCGGCTTCTTGTAAATATTGCGCTCCTCAGCTTTCACGCCCAATAATGGCCATCTTCCACGTGTCGAACGAATGTGAAAAGCCAGGGTATTTTTACATTATACCCCCTAGTCGCGCAAGTGAGCTGCCTATTAAAGAGACGGGGATCTAGATCCGAATCACACCATCCTCCCTTCGCGAGCATTCATCAGAGCGCATCTGACAGAAATCCATTCCATCATGGACAGTCGACGCGGCTCCTCCTCTCGCCCTTCAGTCCCCCATCCTGGAGATTGGGAGAGATGCTCCGTTGCACAACAAGTTAGTGACGCTCCAAACCAAGGGATTTCTTCCGCCAGCCGTCATGGTTCTAGTTCGAGCCGGACTTACCACCTATGTGGGCAGAAAGCAAGCGGAGAGCGTCCCCAGCCCCTCCAAAGGAGAGCGGGTGTGACATGTCTCTTATTTGATAAGAGGGCTCGGATTTCCAATTCATCCGTTTCTCCGGGGGCTCCTGGAGTTCTACGGCCTCCAGTTGCACAACCTTACGCCTGCCTCTATTTTGCATATTGCTGGCTTCGTGGCCCTTCGCGAGCTGTTTTTGGGCATCGAGGCTCATTTTGCACTATGGAAGAACCTGTTCTGCCTTGTGCCCCGTTCTCAAGAGGGGTCAATATATCAAGTGGGCGGAGCCAAACTATGGCGCATTGCCGGGACCGGATATCTATCCGGAACCCCGAAGAAGGTGTCCGAAGACTGGCCTTCGGAGTGGTTTTATATAGAAGATGTCCCCCTGCTGGACCCTGTTCGGATCGACCTTCCTGAGTTCAATAATGCTCCTTTGAAGAAACGCCTAAGATGGCGTCCACGGAGCCCTCAGAAGGAAAATGAGAGGGACGTCCTTTACTTGATGAGCCGAATAAGGTTGTTGGCTCATTCTGGACTGACCATGATCGGGGTCATGGCCACATGCATTATGCGGGGGGTGCAACCGCTCCAGTATAGAGGCCACCCGATGTGGGATTTCAACGGGGAGGATGATGCCACCCGCTGCGGCCATAAGGGGTCGGGATCGGTGGCCGATCTGGTGAAGATCTTGTCCGTGTTGTACAAGGGAGAAGAGGAGGAATTTCTCCACGTCAATCCACAGAACGGATTTTCTATGCACAATCCTCCGAGCTGGGTAAGCGGACATTTCTTTTTGCCTATCTGATCCATATTCGCATAGTCAAGTATCTCATTTTGTGATTTCGGCGCAGGAACTGCGCCAGGCCGTAAAGGACATAAACATCCCGCCTCCACAACCCGAGGATCCGGAACGGTTCCTCAATCCGACCTCCCAAGAGGATCCGGACATATCAGTGGAGCTGATCGATGGGGTATTTCACCAACTGAGCATCGATAATGCCTTGGTCGCCATTACGGCTGATTACCCCGGAATACTTCCAGCCTCACAGGTAATTGAGACCAAAGTCCCAATACTTTGAAATGACCCATCCGTGCTTATTTTTGATCACCATATACCGATGGCGTTTCGCAGGGGGCGCCCGTGAGGCGGAAGGCCGATCCCGCGACGGCTAGCCAACAAGGGGCAGCACGGCCCAGCAGGCTAAAAAGAAGTGCAATCCGGATCGAAACTCCGGTGCAACGGTATGGCGTGCCACCTTACTCCCAGGCTTTATTCCTGGGAGACATACTAACGGTCGTGCTTTTTCAGGAAGAAGGGCGCTCGGCGGACTGTATCCGGAGAGGTTGCCAATCAATCCTCCGCTTGCCAGGCTCCAAAGCCAGGTTCAGAAGCAGAGACGAACACAAGGCGTGCGTCGGATGCTCCTCCGACAGAGGATGCCGAGAGGTTATCTGCCACCAATTCCAAGGTGGAGAGTGCCATGAATCACAGGCGTCGCCGGACAGTCCTTCGCGACGCATGTTTCTCCCAGAGGCATTGGATGCCTTTAATTCGGGAGATGCGCACCTCCGTGCTGGTCAAAATGGTGTAGCTAGAGCCACGGAGCAGTATGTAAAAGACATACGAGTGAGAAAAATTGACAGTTATATGTGCCAGTAGCCCCCGAGACTTGAAAGAGTTAGAATAACTAATTTAAGGATCATTTATTCTGCAGGATCTTACAGAAAAGAATACCCAATTGTCCTAGGAGCTGGAGGAGTGCAAGGCCCAACTTGAGGCCGCACTAGCCGCAGCGGGGGAAGCCGAAGAGACCCCCTTTGGTAATATATGCTTCAAAAGATAAGTAATTTGTGAAGTGTGGCGTGTGTAGAAGTCTGACAATAATATTGCACATGGCGCCGGGATAGATCCGAACAAGCAACATCTCATGCGCCGGTTAATTGCCGGCGAGAATGTGCTTACAAGGCTGAGGCAAGAGAAAAATAATCTCCAAGATGCCAACACCCGGCTGGGTGAGGAACTAAAGGATGTTCATGCCCAGTTGTCTGACTCCGTTAAGGAGAATCGGCGGCTTCGACGCGACATTTTTAGTAAGTGCTTGAACGAACCTTTGAAAAAAAGAGTTCGGCGAGGAAGTCAACTAACAGAGTTATATCTGTAGGTATGCTCACAGGCCGTCCTGCAGAGGAAATGCTTGGTTCTGCGGGTGACCTTCTTCGCGAGCTCTTACAACTACACGAACGAGTTCGGCAGGTGATGAAAGGCGTCGCCGAGGCCTTGTGGCCATCTCTCTCCCCGCCCGAAGGCCTTGGAGAGCTTGCGGAGAGGCTTCAGGGAGCACGGAGGCACTTCCGGTTCTGGAAGATATCAGCCTGCCGTCTGGGCGCCAGGCCATGGTGAAGACGCGGTACACAAAGGCTGACCCAAACCACATGGCCGAGGTCGGAACTGCGGTGCCCGATGGGAAGGAGATCCTTGTGAGCTTAGTGTACGACCAAGTAGAGTTGGCCGCAAAGTATTCCCAGCAGGACTATAAACTAGAGAGCATATTAGATGGCATTGAAGAGGAATAAAATCAGTCGGATTGACTATGTAATTAAAGATGACATGTAAAATGCCTTCTAGCCGGATTGTAGATCGTTTGTCATAGCGGACCTTTTCGCTTCAACCTCGGGACCCAATAGTCCGGAGTGTGTCTGAATACCCTCACGGTTATGTAAGAACCAGGGCATGCGTGGAGACCAGGCATAGGGGTCATTAGTGCTTTATCAGACAAGTGCCCAACTAGTTATGTTATATTACATGGTTAGTAAGAAACATCTTCCAGGGAGAATAGTTCCGTTAGGGGTTCCTTTCCCTGGGAGGCATGCCCTAAAGTGCATGTCCGGACTGCAAAAAGAGCAGAAAAACATCTGGGGGCAGATAAATAAATAGGCAAGAAGTCATCTTTTAGTTCACCGACCGAATATTCTCTTAAGAACGCTAGCTTTCGGTTTCACCCAGTCTGAGGTACACATCGGCTGACCCGGCAGTAACAATCGTAGAGGTGCTCCCTTTACCGCCTAGCCGAACAATCGGGAACGTAGGGGTAAGCACAGGAGCTAGGCAACCTATCTTGGCCAAAACTTAAGTCATATTGATGCATATAATGGTGAATAAAAGGTACATGCGGAAGTGTGACACATGTGTTGGGCAAGAAGCCCGTATAAATAAACTTCTGTTAAATAAGCCCCCAGGTATAATGAGCGCAGACAGCGCGTCAAGTGTTTGCGAACGATGCGCGAACAAGCTTTCAAGGGCTATAATGGAAAAGGAGGGAGAAGGGGAGAAATAGAAGACAGCTAATATGTAAAATATAGACGAAGGAAGGAGACGAACTCAGAATCCGGCGCTAGGCGTAGAATCTTCGGAGACGGGCTACGTTCCATGGGTTTGGCTTGAGTCGGTTATCCGATGCATCGCGCAGACGGTACACTCCACCAGTCAGGACTTGGTCGATGATAAAGGGACCTTCCCATTTGGGCTTGAGTTTGTCCTTTTTCTTGTCCGGAAGGCGTAGAAATAACTCGCCTACATTGTAAGTTTTGGCCCGTACTTCTCTGCTTTGATATCTTCGAGCTTGTTGTTGATAAAATGCAGAACGGGCTTTTGCCATGTCTCGCTCCTCCTCCAATGCGTCCAAACTGTCCTGCCGATCGAGCTCGGCTTCTCTTTCTTCGTACATGCACACGCGAGGTGAGTGATGAATTATGTCACAGGGCAGAACTGCCTCTGCGCCGTATACCATAAAGAATGGTGTAAATCCGGTGGTGCGATTTGGAGTGGTCCGCAGCCCCCAGAGTACGGAGTCGAGCTCCTCTACCCAGTGCGTGTTAGATTCCTTGAGGGACCGCACTAATCTGGGTTTGATGCCGCTCATGATTAGACCATTTGCTCGATCGAGTTGACCGTTAGTTTGAGGGTGATAGACTGAAGCATACTCGAGCTTGATGCCCATGTTTTTGCACCAGAGTTTGACCTCGTCAGCCGTAAAGTTCGTGCCGTTATCAGTGATGATGCTATGGGGGACGCCGTAACGGTGTACGACCCCTGATATGAAGTCTATCACCGGTCCGGATTCGGCCGTCTTAACAGGTTTGGCCCCTATCCATTTGGTGAATTTATCCACCATGACCAGTAGGTATTTCTTCTTGTGGGTTCCTCCTTTAAGGGGTCCATCCATGTCAAGCCCCTAGACCGCAAAGGGCCAGGTTATGGGTATAGTTTTGAGGGCGGTGGGTGGCATGTGGCTTTGATTAGCAAAGAGCTGGCAACCGACGCATCGTCGGACTAAGTCCTGAGCATCTGCCCAGGCTGTCGGCCAATAAAATCCTGTACGGAAGGCCTTGCCTACAAGGGACCGGGCTGTGGCGTGGTGCCCGCTGAGTCCGGCATGAATTTCAGCCAGAAGGTTCCGCCCTTCCTCTTCGGACATACACCTTTGAAGGACTCCGGTTGTGCTTTCCTTGTAAAGTTCTACCTCATGGACCTTATAGGCTTTAGATCACCGCACTATGCAGCAGGCCTCGTTTTGGTCCTCGGGAAGTTCCTTCCTGGTTAGGTAGGCTAGGAATGGTTCCTTCCACGGGGCGATGACTGCCATTATTCCGTTGGCTAAAGATGTTACTTCGTTGGCAGAACCACCAATTGTGTCAGAATGTTCGATGTCGGGCAGTGCGGTTGGGTCCGGGTTGTTATTTCCGGATTCCCCCTCCCATAGTACGGATGGCTTGAACAGTCTCTCTAGGAAGATATTGGGAGGGACGGCATCGCTCTTTGCGCCAATGCGCGCCAATACGTCTACTACCTGGTTGTTATCTCGGGCTATATGGTGAAATTTGAGCCCTTCAAACCGAGGTGACATCTTTAGGACGGTGTTGCAATAAGCTGCCATTTTCGGATCCTTGGCATCGAAGTCTCCATTTATTTGGGATATCGCGAGGTTCGAATCCCCGCGCACCTCTAGGCGTTGAATGCCCATGGAGACTGCCATCCGGAGGCCGTGTAGAAGGGCCTCGTATTCGGCTGCGTTGTTGGAGTCCGTATACATTATCTGGAGTATGTATTGAACCGTATCTCCGGTTGGGGACGTCAAAACAACGCCAGCCCCCAGACCGGCCAACATTTTGGAGCCGTCGAAGTGCATTATCCAGTTGGAGTTCGGCTTCAGTCCATTCGGCGATGAAGTCGGCCAAGACTTGCGACTTAATAGCTCGTCATGGCTTATAGGTTATGTCGAACGGGAGGAGCTCAATGGCCCATTTGGCAATCTGGCCCGTCGCGTTGTGGTTGTTTATAATGTCGTTAAGAGGTACTCCGGAGGCTACTGTTATCGAACACTCTTGAAAGTAGTGTCGCAGCTTCTGGGATGCCATGAACACCGCGTACGCTATCTTTTGATAATGCGGGTACCGTGACTTGCATGGAGTTAGGACTGTGGACACGTAGTAAACTGGTTTTTGAAGGGGGAACTTGTGTCCGTCCGTTTCTCGTTCGACAACAAGCACTTCGCTCACAACTTGATGAGTTGCCGCGATATATAATAGCATTGGTTCGCCCGTGTTGGGCGCGGCCAGGACCGGGTTTGTTGGCAATATGGCTTTTATTTCTTCGAGTCCGGCCGTGGCGGCATCCGTCCACTCGAAGTGTTTAGTGCGTCGGAGGAGGCGATAAAGAGGTAACGCCTTTTCTCCTAAACGGGAGATAAAGCGGCTTAGAGCTGCCACGCATCCCGTCAATTTTTGTATTTGCTTGAGGTACTTTGGGATATCCAGTTGTAACAGAGCTCGGATCTTGGCTGGGTTTGCTTCAATTCCTCTACCGGATACAATGAAGCCCAAGTGCTTTCCGGCTGGAACGCCGAAAATGCATTTTTCCGGGTTAAGCTTAATGTCATATGTTCAGAGATTATCGAACGTGAGCCTCAAATCGTCTACTAGAGTTTCAACGTGCTTGGTTTTGACGACCACATCGTCTATGTATGCCTCCACTATGTTGCCGATTTGGTTTGCCAGACATGTCTAAATCATGCGCTATTATGTTGCGCCGGTGTTTTTGAGCCCAAAGGGCATTGTCTTGAAGAAGAATGGGCCATATGGGGTGATGAATGCCGTTGCGGCCTGGTCGGGCTCTGCCATCTTAATTTGGTGGTAGCCGGAGTAGGCGTCGAGGAAACACAATGAATCGTGTCCTGCGGTAGCGTCGATAATTTGATCGATGCGGGGGAGTGGGAAGGGATCCTTTGGGCAGGCCTTGTTGAGGTCCTTCAAATCGATGCATAGGCGCCAAGATTTGTCCTTCTTTGGTACCATCACTAGGTTTGCTAGCCAGTCAGGATGTTTTATATCTATGATGAATCCGGCCTCCAATAATTTGGCTAGCTCTTCTCCCATGGCCTGTCTCTTGGGTTCGGAGAAACGCGGAAGAGCCTGTTTGACTTGCTTGAATCCTTTTAGGATGTTTAGGCTGTGCTCGGCCAGCCGGCGTGGGATTCCTGGCATGTCTGAAGGGTGCGAGGCAAAAATGGCCCAATTTTCGCATAGGAATTCTCATAGTGCGGCATCTACATCAGGGTTTAATTGTGCCCCGATGGAGGCTATTTTCGTAGGGTCCGTTGGATGGACATGGAATTTGACTATTTCATCCGCTGGTTTAGAGGTGGACTTGGATCTCTTATCGAGTATCACATCGTCCCTATTCACCATGGAGCGCAGCGCAGTGAGTTCTTCGGCCGCTAGGGCTTCGGATAGTGCCTCCAGGGCCAGTGCGGCTGTCTTATTTTCAGTGCGGAGTGCTGTGTCTGGGTCACTAGCAAGAGTGATGATTCCGTTGGGCCCGGGCATTTTGAGCTTCATGTACTCGTAATGGGGTATAGCTTGAAAAATTGTGAATGCCTCTCGCCCCACTAGAGCGTGATATCCGCTGCTGAACGGGGCCACTTGAAACGTGACCTCCTCGGACCTGTAATTATCCTGCGTGCCGAATACCACATCCAGTGTGATTTTTCCTATACAGCATGCTTCCCGACTGGGGATTATTCCTCTAAAGGTTGTGCTGCTTCGCTCAATGCAGCTCCAATCTATTTCCATTTTTGGAGGGTTTCCTCGTAAATGAGGTTCAATCCGATGCTGCTGTCCGTGAGTACTTTTGTGAGGCGAAAGTCGTCCACTATTGGACTGAGGACCAGTGCGGCTGGTGCTCGGGCTGTTTGGAATTTAGGTTCGTCACTGGCATTGAAGGTAATAGTCGTGTCACTCCATGGGTTTATTGTTGCTACATGGTAGACTTCAGCAAGGTTGCGGAGTGTTTGTTTTCGCATATTATTTGATGCGAACGTCTCGAAGACTGTTAATACCATACTAGTATCCTTGGGCTGATGCTCTGGAGCTAGAAGCTCTTCGCCACTTTTGGCCACCTGCCGTAGTATCAAACATGCTCTAAGGCTATGAGTTGGAGTGGCGCCCGTTGTACTATGAATTTTGCAGGG
Source organism: Triticum aestivum (assembly GCF_018294505.1). NCBI lineage: Eukaryota > Viridiplantae > Streptophyta > Magnoliopsida > Poales > Poaceae > Triticum > Triticum aestivum. The sequence continues at coordinate 356,916,103 of NC_057798.1, read as the reverse complement.
TCCGTTGAGCCATCCCTCTAGTACGGTTCCATGCCCTATAGAGGGTTTTTGCTTTTTGGTATTTAACCCAGGTGCCTCTTATTTTGGACTGGGGTTGTATTCAGGGCAGGATTGTACCAAAAATTGATTTCGGTTTTCCAAGCGCTTTCCATCTCACAGTACTTCCGTACTATGGACGCCAAGTCAGCGAAGCATGTAATTTCATGATTACTTACGGCGTTGAGGATTCCCTTGTCCGTGCAATTATTGCGGAAGAATGTAATCGCTTCCTCCTCATGGCAGTCCTTTATCCTGTTCATAACCAGGAGGATTCTGGCCCAGTAATGGTGTACTATTTCTGCGGGCTCTTGCCGGATTTGGGATAGATCACTTATTCTTGGGTGGGTGGGTGGAAGTAATTCCGGAACCCCGTCCAATCTCAGGCTCAGGGGCCAAGAAGTTTCCGAATTCGGAAGCTTGGGTTCTTGGATGTTGTCCAATGCATCTGGCCTGCTGCCTAACTTTAGGTTCATGGTTTGAGCTATGTCCTCCCCTCCATGGGAATCCGGCATGGAGGGATCGGGAATACGGACATAGCTAGTCCTTAAAATAGAGGAAGGGTCACCGTATTGCTCCTCAACCATGGCAACGTAGTGGGTAACCTGGGGAGAATCGATCTCTCTTAGACCGGTTTTGAGCCCAATCTGATCGTAGTCTGTAGCAACTTCCAGGGTGGCGATGCGATCAAAGAGCTCGTTTACGGAAGAGAGCTCCATCGGATCTAACTACTGAGCGAGTTCCGAGCTAACGTGAAGATTGCTTTCGATGACCCGAGAAGTCATCGTCGGCGCGGTGGCCGGACAGGCGGTCATAAGGAAACCGCCTAGCAGGAGAGTTTGGCCGATAGCCAAAGCTCCTTTATCAATAGTGCCGTGTTTAAAGACAGGACGAGGCATCCTTCTTGATGGCGACAACACAGAGGAACTCTCAATGAAAGCACCAATGTCGGTGTCAAAACTGGCGGATCTCGGGTAGGGGGTCCCGAACTGTGTGTCTAGGCGGATGGTAACAGGAGACAAGGGACATGATGTTTTTACCCAGGTTCGGTCCCTCTCGATGGAGGTAAAACCCTACTCCCGCTTGATTAATATTGATGATATGGGTAGTACAAGAGTAGATCTACCACGAGATCAGAGAGGCTAAACCCTAGAGGCTAGCCTATGGTATGATTGTTGTTCGTCCTACGGACTAAAACCCTCCGGTTTATATAGACACCGGAGAGGGCTAGGGTTACACAGAGTCGGTTACAATGATAGGATATCTACATATCCGTATCTCCAAGCTTGCCTTCCACACCAAGGAAAGTCCCATCCGGACACGGGACGAAGTCTTCAATCTTGTATCTTCATAGTCCAGGAGTCCGGCCAAAGGTGATAGTTCTGCTATCCGGACACCCCCTAATCCAGGACTCCCTCACCCATGTTCGCATACAACCACCTAATCGGAGCAGTTCCGTTGCCACAAGCCCATGATCACAGATGCAAAACCAACCTACGATCTGCACAACCACATCGTCAGCGTGATCGTGCAGTTCATCCGACGAGGCCATCCCACTCCGTGCCCTCCCCTTAAATTTAGACCCCTTCCAAAGGCCTTCTCATCCACAGCAACACAAGTATCCATTGCGCTGCAACCAAATCGCCCCATATCAACGCAAAAGCACCAAGCCCTGCTACCGGCGATGACGTTCATCGACGAGTACAAGGGCGACAAGGCCGTGGAGGCGCACGGCAACACCAAGTTGCACGTCATCCACACCAACGACAAGAAGCAGATTGCGATCTCCCTCGCGCATTACGAGTGCCACCTCAGCCTCCAGCGCCACAAGATCGTCGGCATTGATCTCGAGTACGACAATGACCCTGAAGCGACGCAGAAACCCGCCCTCTGCCAGCTCTCCATCGACAAGAATCACCCGGTGCTGCTCTTCCAAATGAGCGCCTCTGAAAGGTGCACCGTTTTGGACAACTTCCTCGCCGACCCCAGGTACACCTTTGCAGGCTTCTCCATCGACAGCGACAAAACCAGGCGGGAGCGCATCAAACTAGAGGTCGCCAACTTCGTCGACATCTAGAAGGAGTGGTGGGTGACCAAGGCAACCAAGGCGTTGGACTCCCTCAGAGACGTCTCCGGCATGCTCATCGACGACTACTACAACTACATGAAGAAGAAGATCACCGATGACGAGCACAAGTGGTGGGCCACCCTGCCTCTGTCCATGAGGCACATCGACTACACGGCAAAGGACGCCCATGCAGCGTACGAGATATGGAACCACATCACCCTCACCTAGGACGGCCTTCGCCGTGCAAAGTTGGAGAAGGAAGAGCCCCCCAAGAAGCGCGCCAGGAGTAGCTGGGGATGGGAAGAGCCTAACTGGTGAAGAAGGAGATGGTGCCGGCTAGGAGCCAACAATCCAGCGTTCTTTTAGAATTATCGTCAAATTTTCTTTATGTTGTTTGCTTATGTATCGTTAGTTTGCTTGTGTGCTGAACCTAGTTTGCTTGCCATGCACAATCACTTGTAATGATGAACTTCGATTATGTTAGTTTGCTTTCTGTTCAACCTAGTTTACTGGTGATGAAATTGTCGTACAGAATGTAAACATGACGCATGCAGTGCAAGTTGTGTACGAATGCAGTACATAATCTGTCAAATGAAGTCTTAACATGCCCAACAAAGCAGTGCACGAACCTCAATTTGAAAAAAAGAATACATAAGAGCAAAAACACAAAAAGAAAAACGCAAACACGCAAATAATTCAATACAGTGCGGAAGTACACGAACGTGTAGCACAGAACCATAATGAATGAAGTACAAGTATGATTTACTAAGCAGTGCACTCCCATACATTGGGAAAAAAGACTATATAATAGCAAAAACATGGGAACAAAAAATGAGAACTGTACATGCAGTACGGAATGCATGCACATGCAGTACAAAACCCTGATCAATGCAGTGCACGCCCAGCCATTGAAAAAAACAACTAAGACAGGAAAAAACAAAGAAAACAAATTGACCACCCAGGTGCTACCGGCCCCAGCCAGTCTCGTAATAGGCGAGTCCTTCTGGGTCACAATGCATGGGTCCGGCCACACATGGGCCCACAGGTCAGAGAGCATACAGCTACGAGCACCGTGTATAAGCGCCCAAATAAGTATCCAGAGGAGTTCGACCGGTGTGCCTTGCCAGCGCTTATAAACAGGTCGGGCGTGCCTTCCGTGGGCGAGGTGGGACTAAACATTAGGACGCACACAACGCATCTGGAACCAGCCGTGCTCATAGGCCGACTTGGGCCCAAATGCGTCTTCACTATCCCAACACAGGGCCAACAAGGCCCACTAAGAAAAAAGAATAAGTTCAAAAATAAAACATCAAAAATAAAAATGAGAAACATATTTTAAATGAATAACAACAAACTAAAAAATGTGCGTCGGCACTGTGAGAAATTATTAAAAAATAAAACGCAGGAAGCCCGATGTCAACGTCCAAATGCAGTCCACGACGTACAATAATGCAGTTCTCCATGTGGAAGCACGAAGTATTTTTTTCTTCTAAATTGCAGTTATCTTCACTCTGCAATGCAGTATGGCTAAAATGAAGAATGCAGCCCTGTTACTTAACCAAAGCAGTCCGACACCCCTACCACACTACCCTCCATCCACTCAAATGTTGTATTACCACAAAAATCAAGAGAAGAAAAGAAAGAACTCCATCAAGAGAAGAAAAGAAAGTACATCTGTGTTAATCCTACTGCAGTACACTATGTGGACCTGAGTAGTTCGGTTCTGATAGAAAAGAAGTGCACTGACTTGGAAAATTCACCGAAAACACAATCATCACATTTTCTGACAGTTGCGTCAATACATTGATCTAATCACGAAAAAAGAGGTGACGACATTCCGGATTTCCAATGCACTAATAGAGCCTCCTCATAGCAGAACCTATCTG